>NC_081281.1:1351123-1433431 GCF_030490865.1 Poecile atricapillus | reverse complement strand
TAATAATTAGATAATTTAATATAATTAATAATTAATGATATTAAGATTTCCACCCCTGCTCTGGAACAGGCTGGGAATGAAAACATTGAATCCATAAATATCAAAAATCCCCAAAATCCCTGGATTTTTCCCCCAGAATGAAAAAAGGTCAGGAATTCCCAAAGAATTTTGGGATTTTGGGAATTTTTTTTCCATACCTGGCCGTGTAGTTCTTGAACAAAGCCAAATATTTGGGGCTTTTCCGGGGAACGTGGTTGCTGGAGAGGGAAAAAGATGGAAAATTCAGGGATAATCTGGAGAAAAAGCTGTGTTTTACCAAATCCCAGGACTTTTCCCCCAAATCCTGGGATTTATCACCCAAATCCAGGGATTTTTCCCCCAAATCCAGGGATTTTCCCCCAAATCCAGGATTTTTCCCCCCAAATCCCAAGATTTTTCCCCCAAATCCAGGGATTCTCCCCCCAAATCCTGGGATTTGTCACCCAAATCCAGGGATTTTCCCCCCAAATCCTGAGATTTTTCCCCCAAATCCAGGATTTTTCCCCCCAAATCCTGGGATTTTTCCCCCAAATCCTGGGATTTTTCCCCCAAATCCTGGGATTTCCCCCCAAATCCCAAGACTTTTCCCCCAAATCCAGGATTTTTCCCCCCAAATCCTGGGATTTATCACCCAAATCCAGGGATTTTCCCCCAAATCCAGGATTTTTCCCCCAAATCCCAAGATTTTTCCCCCAAATTCAGGATTTTTCCCCCAAATCCTGGGATTTTCCCCCCAAATCCTGGGATTTTCCCCCAAATCCTGGGATTTTCCCCCCAAATCCAGGATTTTTCCCCCAAATCCTGGGATTTGTCACCCAAATCCAGGGATTTTCCCCCAAATCCAGGATTTTTCCCCCCAAATCCAGGGATTCTCCCCCCCAAATCCTGGGATTTTTCCCCCAAATCCTGGGATTCATCACCCAAATCCAGGATTTTTCCCCCCAAATCCAGGGATTTTCCCCCAAATCCAGGATTTTTCCCAAAATCCCAAGATTTTTCCCCCAAATCCAGGGATTTTCCCCCCCAAATCCAGGGATTTTCCCCCAAATCCAGGATTTTTCCCCCCAAATCCCAAGATTTGGAATTTCCAAATTTTCCCCCCCAAAACACTGCAATTTTCCCCCTTTTTTCCCCAATTTTCCTCATTTTTTCACCGTTTTTCCCCATTTTTCCACCGTTTTTTTTCCCGTTTTTTCCCAAAATCCCCATTTTTCCCCCCAAAATCCCCTACTTGATCACGTGGCTGCCGTAGACACAAGACCAGCAGAACTTTCCCCATTTTCCCCGCCAAAACACTGCATTTTTCCCCATTTTTTCCCCATTTTTTCCCCATTTTTTCACTGTTTTTCCTCATTTTTCCACCGTTTTTTTTCCCCTTTTTTCCCAAAATCCCAATTTTTTCCCCCAAAATCCCTACTTGATCATGTGGTTACCACACACACAAGACCAGCAGGAATTTCCCAATTTTCCCCCCCAAAACACTGCAATTCTCCCCATTTTTTCACCGTTTTTCACCGTTTTTTCCTCGTTTTTCCCCATTTTTCCACCGTTTTTTTTCCCGTTTTTTCCCAAAATCCCCGTTTTTCCCCCCAAAACTCCCTACTTGATCACGTGGCTGCCGTAGGCACGGGAGCAGCAGGAATTTCCCCATTTTTCCCCCCAAAACACTGCAATTTTCCCCATTTTTTCCCCATTTTTTCCTCGTTTTTCGCCGTTTTTCCACCGTTTTTTTCCCCGTTTTTTTCCCAAAATCCCCATTTTTCCCCCCAAAAACTCCCTACTTGATCATGTGGCTGCCATAGGCACGGGAGCAGCAGGAATTTCCCCATTTTCCCCCCAGAATGGTGAAATTTTCCTCATTTTTCCACCGTTTTTTGCCATTTTTTGACCGTTTTTCCCCATTTTTCCACCGTTTTTTTTCCCGTTTTTTCCCAAAATCTCCATTTTTTCCCCCAAAATCCCCTCCTTAATCACATGGTTGCCACACACACAAGACCAGCAGAACTTCCCCCATTTTTCCCCAAAACACTGCAATTTTCCTCATTTTTTCCCCAATTTTCCCCATTTTTTCACTGTTTTTCGCCGTTTTTCCACCGTTTTTTTTCCCGTTTTTTCCCAAAATCCCAATTTTTCCCCCCAAAATCCCCTACTTGATCATGTGGTTACCACACACACAAGACCAGCAGGAATTTCCCAATTTTCCTTCCATTTTTCCCCATTTTTCCACCATTTTTTGCCATTTTTTCACCGTTTTTCCTCATTTTTTCACCGTTTTTTTCCCCGTTTTTTTTCCCAAAATCCCCATTTTTCCCCCAAAATCCCCTACTTGATCATGTGGTTGGCGTAGGCACGGGAGCAGCAGGAATTTCCCAATTTTCCTTCCGTTTTTCCCCAATTTTCCTCATTTTTTCACCGTTTTTCACCATTTTTCCACCGTTTTTTTTCCCGTTTTTTCCCAAAATCCCCATTTTTCCCCCCAAAATCCCCTACTTGATCATGTGGTTGCCACACACACAAGACCAGCAGGAATTTCCCAATTTTCCCCCAAGAATGGTGAAATTTTCCTCATTTTTCCACCGTTTTTTGCCATTTTTTGACCGTTTTTCCTCATTTTTCCACCGTTTTTTTTCCCGTTTTTTCCCAAAATCCCCCTTTTTTCCCCCAAAATCCTCTTCTTGATCATGTGGTTGGCGTAGGCGCGGGAGCAGCAGGAATTTCCCAATTTTCCCCCCCCAAAACCCTGCAATTCTCCCCATTTTTTCACCATTTTTTCCCCATTTTTCCACCGTTTTTTTTCCCGTTTTTTCCCAAAATCCCAATTTTTTCCCCCAAAATCCCCTACTTGATCACGTGGTTGCCACACACACAAGACCAGCAGGAATTTCCCAATTTTCCTTCCATTTTTCCCCATTTTTCCACCGTTTTTTGCCATTTTTTCACCGTTTTTTCTCATTTTTCCACCGTTTTTTTTCCCGTTTTTTCCCAAAATCCCCATTTTTCCCCCCAAAACTCCCTACTTGATCATGTGGTTGGCGTAGGTGCGGGAGCAGCAGGAATTTCCCAATCTTCCCCCCCAAAACACTGCAATTTTCCCCATTTTTGCCTTGTTTTTCCTCATTTTTTCACCGTTTTTCCTCATTTTTCACTGTTTTTCCCCGTTTTTTCACCGTTTTTTTTCCCGTTTTTTCCCAAAATCCCCATTTTTCCCCCCAAAATCCCCTACTTGATCATGTGGTTGCCACACACACAAGACCAGCAGGAATTTCCCAATTTTCCCCGCCAAAACACTGCAATTCTCCCCATTTTTCCACCGTTTTTTGCCGTTTTTTCACCGTTTTTTTCCCCGTTTTTTCCCAAAATCCCCATTTTTCCCCCCAAAACTCCCTACTTGATCATGTGGTTGGCGTAGGCGCGGGAGCAGCAGGAATTTCCCAATTTTCCCCCCCAAAACACTGCAATTCTCCCCATTTTTTCACCATTTTTTCCCCATTTTTCCACCGTTTTTTTTCCCGTTTTTTCCCAAAATCCCAATTTTTTCCCCAAAATCCCCTACTTGATCATGTGGTTACCACACACACAAGACCAGCAGGAATTTCCCAATTTTCCTTCCATTTTTCCCCATTTTTCCACCGTTTTTTGCCATTTTTTCACCATTTTTCCTCATTTTTCCACCGTTTTTTTTCCCGTTTTTTCCCAAAATCCCCATTTTTTCCCCCAAAACTCCCTACTTGATCACGTGGTTGCCACACACACAAGACCAGCAGGAATTTCCCAATTTTCCCCCCAGAATGGTGAAATTTTCCCCATTTTTCCACCGTTTTTCGCCATTTTTTCACCGTTTTTCACCGGTTTTTTTCCCGTTTTTTCCCAAAATCCCCGTTTTTCCCCCAAAATCCCCTACTTGATCATGTGGCTGCCGTAGGCACGGGAGCAGCAGGAATTTCCCAATTTTCCTTCCGTTTTTCCTCAATTTTCCCCCATTTTTTCCCCAATTTTCCCTCATTTTTTCACCGTTTTTCCTCGTTTTTTCCACCGGTTTTTTCCCCTTTTTTCCCAAAATCCCCATTTTTTCCCCCCAAAATCCCCTACTTAATCACGTGGCTGCCGTAGGCACGGGAGCAGCAAGAATTTCCCAATTTTCCTCCCAGAATGGTGAAATTTTCCTCATTTTTCCACCGTTTTTTGCCATTTTTTGACCGTTTTTTCGCCGTTTTTTCCACCGTTTTTTTCCCCGTTTTTTCCCAAAATCCCCATTTTTCCCCCCAAAATCCCCTACTTGATCACGTGGCTGCCGTAGGCACGGGAGCAGCAGGAATTTCTCAATTTTCCTTCCATTTTTCCCCAATTTTCCCCATTTTTTCACTGTTTTTCCCCATTTTTTCCCCATTTTTTCACCGTTTTCCCCCATTTTTTTACCATTTTTTTTTCCCATTTTTTCTCAAATCCCCATTTTTTCCCCCAAAATCCCTACTTGATCACGTGGTTGCCATAGACACAAGACCAGCAGAACTTTCCCTATTTTCCCCGCCAAAACACTGCATTTTTCCCCATTTTTTCACCATTTTTCCACCGTTTTTTGTCGTTTTTTCACCATTTTTTTCCCCATTTTTTCCCAAAATCCCCGTTTTTCCCCCCAAAACTCCCTACTTGATCATGTGGTTGCCGTAGGCGCGGGAGCAGCAGGAATTTCCCAATTTTCCTTCCGTTTTTCCCCATTTTTCCACCGTTTTTTTGCCATTTTTTGACCGTTTTTCCCCGTTTTTTCACCGTTTTTTTTCCCCGTTTTTTCCCAAAATCCCAATTTTTTCCCCAAAATCCCCTACTTGATCATGTGGTTGCCACACACACGAGACCAGCAGGAATTTCCCAATTTTCCCCCCAGAATGGTGAAATTTTCCCCATTTTTCCACCGTTTTTCGCAATTTTTTCACCGTTTTTCCCCGTTTTTTCACCGTTTTTTTTCCTGTTTTTTCCCAAAATCCCCGTTTTTCCCCCCAAAACTCCCTACTTGATCATGTGGTTGCCACACACACAAGACCAGCAGGAATTTCCCAATTTTCCCCCCAGAATGGTGAAATTTTCCCCATTTTTCCACCGTTTTTCACCGTTTTTTCACCGTTTTTCCTCATTTTTTCACCGTTTTTTTTCCCCGTTTTTTCCCAAAATCCCCGTTTTTCCCCCCAGAACTCCCTACTTGATCATGTGGTTGGCTTAGGCACGGGAGCAGCAGGAATTTCCCAATTTTCCTTCCATTTTTCCCCAATTTTCCCCATTTTTCCACCGTTTTTCCCCCATTTTTTCACCGTTTTTTTCCCCGTTTTTTCCAAAATCCCAATTTTTTCCCCCAAAATCCCCTACTTGATCACGTGGTTGACATAGACACAAGACCAGCAGAACTTTCCCTATTTTCCCCGCCAAAACACTGCATTTTTCCCCATTTTTTCCCCATTTTTTCCCCATTTTTCCACCGTTTTTCGCCGTTTTTTCACCGTTTTTTTCCCCTTTTTTCCCAAAATCCCCATTTTTTCCCCCAAAATCCCCTACTTAATCACGTGGCTGCCGTAGGCACGGGAGCAGCAGGAATTTCCCAATTTTCCTTCCATTTTTCCCCAGTTTTCCCCATTTTTTCCCCAATTTTCCCCATTTTTTCCCCATTTTTTATTCGTTTTTTGCCATTTTTCCACCGTTTTTTTTCCCGTTTTTTCCCAAAATCCCAATTTTTTCCCCCAAAATCCCCTACTTGATCATGTGGTTGCCACACACACGAGACCAGCAGGAATTTCCCAATTTTCCTTCCATTTTTCCCCAATTTTCCCCATTTTTTCCTCGTTTTTTCTCATTTTTCCACCGTTTTTTGCCATTTTTCCACCGTTTTTCCCCATTTTTTCACCGTTTTTTTTCCCGTTTTTTCCCAAAATCCCCGTTTTTCCCCCCAAAACTCCCTACTTGATCATGTGGTTGGCGTAGGCGCGGGAGCAGCAGGTGCTGTAGCGGCACAGGGAGCAGTGCACGTAGGTGGGGGAAGTGGTTGGGGAAATCCGGGATCTCGAAGCTGCACTCCAGACACGTCTGCCGGCCCAAACCGCACCTGAACCACCAAAAAATGGGGAAAATCCCCAAAAATCACCATTTTGGGAAAGGTTTCTGGGATTGGAGACAAGCTGGGATGAAAAGGGTGGGATTTGGAAGCATTTGGGGTTTGATGTTTCCTATAAATCGATTATTATTTAGAATTAATCATTAAAAATCGATTAATATTGAATAATTAACATTGAATAATTAATATTGAATAATTAATATGATGGATAAATCCCAGGATGGAATTCCAGCCTCAGTTTCCAGCTCCACTTTTCCCTGATTTTGTAGGATTTCAACCCAACCCCAGAATTTCCATCTTTTCTTCCCTGGAATTCTCCAATTTTCTCCCAAAACTCCCTTTTTTTCCCCCTAAAATTCCCATTTTTCCCTCCAAAATTCCCTTTTTTTCCCCCCAAAACTCCCGTTTTCCCCCCAAAACTCCTGTTTTCCCCCCAAAATTCCCATTTTCCCCCCAAAATTCCCATTTTCCCCCCAAAACTCACGTTTTCCCCCCAAAATTCCCATTTTCCCCCAAAACTCACGTTTTTCCCCCAGAATTCCCTTTTTCCCCCAAAATCCCCATTTTTCCCCCAGAATTCCCATTTTTCCCCCAAAATTCCATTTTTCCCCAAAACTCCATTTTTTCCCCAAAACTCCCGTTTTCCTCCCAAAACTCCCATTTTTTCCTCAAAAACTTCCCGTTTTTCCCCAAAAATTCCCTTTTTTTTTCCCCAAAATTCCCACTTCCCCCCCCCAAAATTCCCATTTTTTCCCCCAAAAACTCCCTTTTTTTCCCCAAAACTCCCTTTTTTCCCCCCAAAACTCTTGTTTTTCCCCCTAAAATTCCGGTTTTTTTCCTGAAATTCCCGGTTTTTCCCCCCAAAACTCCCGTTTTTCCCCCAAAATTCTTGTTTTTCCTCCTGAAATTCTGGTTTTTTTCCCAAAATTCCATTTTTTCCCCCCAAAATTCTATTTTTTTTTCCCTAAAATCCCTTTTTTCCCCCCAAAATTCCCATTTTTTCCCCAAAAAATTCCCGTTTTTCCCCAAAATTTCCGTTTTTTCCCCAAAATTCCCTTTTTCCCCCCCAAAATTCCTATTTTTCCCAAAAAAATTCACATTTTTCCCCAAAAAATTCCCATTTTTTCCCCCAAAATTCCCATTTTTCCCCCCCAAATTCCATTTTTCCTCCCAAAATTCCCATTTTTTCCCCCAAAATTCCCGTTTTTTCCCCCAAAATTCCTGTTTTTTCCCCCAAAATCCCATTTTTTTCCCCCAAAATTCCCATTTTTCCCCCCCAAAATTCCTATTTTTCCCAAAAAAAATCCCATTTTTTCCCCAAAAAATTCCCATTTTTTCCCCAAAATTCCCATTTTTTCCCCAAAATTCCTTTTCTCCCAAAATCCCTTTTTTCCCCCCAAAACTCCCATTTTTTCCCCCAAAATTCCCGTTTTTCCCCAAAAAATTCCCGTTTTTCCCCCAAATTCCCATTTTTTCCCCAAAAAGTTCCCGTTTTTTCCCCAAAATTCCCATTTTTTCCCCAAAATTCCCGTTTTTTCCCCCAAAATTCCCATTTTTTCCCCAAAACTCCCGTTTTTCCCCCCAAAACTCTAGTTTTTCCCCCCAAAATTCCATTTTTTTCCTGAAATTCCCTTTTTTTCCCCAAAATTCCCATTTTTCCCCCAAAACTCCCATTCTTCCTCCAAAAACTCCCATTTCCCCCCCAAAATTCTTTGTTTTTCCCCCAAAAATTCCCATTTTTTCCCCAAAAAATGCCCGTTTTTTCCCCAAAATTCCCGTTTTTTCCCCCAAAACTCCATTTTTTCCCAAAACCCCGTTTTTTCCCCCCAAAGAGGAGAGGCGCTGACGTTTTTTGCCGGCTCTGCGGGGCGCGTTGCGGTGGCACAGGAAGAGGGGCTGGGGGTCGGAGGAGGAGGAGGAGGAGGAGGAAGATCCCAGCGGAGCCGGATCCGAGCCCATCCCCAGGGAAGGTTCCAGAGGCAGCGAGCGGGGCGGGCCCCGGGAGGCGCGGATCGTCACCTGGAAAAACACCAAAATTGGGATTTTACACCAAAAATCGGGATTTTCCACAAAAAAACGGGATTTTACACAAAAAAATTGGGATTTTACACCAAAAAATTGGGATTTTCTACAAAAAAAAACGGGATTTTCCATTAAAAATTGGGATTTTACACAAAAAAAACGTGACTTTCCACAAAAAAATCTGGATTTTCCATTAAAAAATCGGGATTTTCCATAAAAAATATCTGTATTTTCTACAAAAAAATCGTGATTTTCTATTAAAAAATTGGGATTTTTCTACAAAAAAAATGGGATTTTCCACTAAAAAATTCGGATTTTCCATTAAAAAATTGGGATTTTCCACAAAAAAAACGGGATTTTCCATAAAAAATTGAGATTTTACACAAAAAAATTGGGATTTTCTATAAAAAAAAATCGGGATTTTCCACAAAAAATTGAGACTTTCCACAAAAAAATTGGGATTTTCCATTAAAAAATGGGATTTTCCATAAAAAATTGGGATTTTCCACAAAAAATTGGGATTTTACACAAAAAAATTGGGATTTTCTACAAAAAAATCGGGATTTTCTATAAAAAAATTGGGATTTTTCTACAAAAAAAATGGGATTTTCCATTGAAAATTGGGATTTTCTATAAAAAAATTGGGATTTTTCTACAAAAAAAATGGGATTTTCCATTAAAAAATTGGGATTTTCCATAAAAAATTGGGATTTTCCATAAAAAATTGGGATTTTCAAAAAAAAAACCGGGATTGTCCATAAAAAATTGGGATTTTCCATTAAAAAATTGGGATTTTCCATAAAAAATTGGGATTTTCCATAAAAAATTGGGATTTTCAAAAAAAAAAACGGGATTGTCCATAAAAAATTGGGATTTTCCACAAAAAATTGAGATTTTCCATAAAAAAACCGGGATTGTCCATAAAAAATTGGAATTTTCCATTAAAAATTGGGATTTTACACAAAAAATTGTGATTTTCCACAAAAAATCGGGATTTTCCATAAAAAAATGGGATTTTTCACAAAAAAATCGGGATTTTCCACAAAAAAAGTGGGATTTTCCATTAAAAAATTGGGATTTTCCACAAAAAATTGGGATTTTCCACAAAAAATTGGGATTTTCCACAAAAAATTGAGATTTTCTTCAAAAAAATGGGATTTTCCACAAAAAATTGGGATTTTCCACAAAAAATTGGGATTTTCCACAAAAAAATTGGGATTTTCTACAAAAAAATCGGGATTTTCCACAAAAAATTGGGATTTCCCACAAAAAATTGGGATTTTCCACAAAAAAAAATGGGATTTTCCACAAAAAAATTCCATGGAAAAACAATGAATCCAAGAAAACACCCAATGAATTCTGTAAAATGTTCAGTTAATCCCATTAAATTCCCAATGAATCCCATTAAATTCCCAATAAATCCCATTAAATTCCCAATAAATCCCATTAAATTCCCAATGAATCCCATTAAATTCCCAATGAATCCCATTAAATTCCCAATAAATCCCATTAAATTCCCAATAAATCCCATTAAATTCCCAATAAATCCCATTAAATTCCCAATAAATCCCATTAATTCTCAATAAATCCCATTAAACACCCAATAAATCCCATTAAATTCCCAACAAATCCAATTAAATTCCCAATAAATCCCACTAAATTCCCAACAAATTCCTAATAAATCCCATTAAATTCCCAATAAATCCCATTACATTCCCAATGAATCCCATTAAATTCCCAACAAATCCCATTAATCCTATAAATCTAATAAATCCCATTTAATTCCCAATGAATCCCATTAAATTCCCAATAAATCCATTAAACACCCAACAAATCCCATTAAATTCCCAATTAATCCCATTCAATTCCCAGTGAATCCCATTAAATTCCCAATAAATCCCATTAAATTCCCAATAAATCCCATTAAATTCCCAGTGAATCCCATTAAATTCCCAATAAACCTCATTAAATTCCCAATAAATTCCTAATAAATCCCATTAAATTCCCAATAAATCCCATTAAATTCCCAATGAATCCCATTAAATTCCCAATAAATTCCCAATGAATCCCATTAAATTCCCAATAAATCCCATTAAATTCCCAACAAATCCCATTAATCCCATTAATTCCCAATAAATCCCATTAAATCCCCAATAAATCCCATTAAATTCCCAATAAATCCCATATAATTCCCAATAAATTCCCAATAAATCCCATTAAATTCCCAATAAATCCCATTAAATTCCCAATAAATTCCCAATAAATCCCATTAAATTCCCAATAAACCCCATCAATCCTACAAATCCAATTAATCCCATTAATTCCCAATAAATCCCATTAAATTCCCAATAAATCCCATATAATTCCCAACAAATCCCATTAAATTCCCAACAAATCCAATTAATCCCATTAATTCCCAATAAATCCCATTAAATTCCCAATAAATCCCATTAAATTCCCAATAAATCCCATTAAATTCCCAATAAATCCCATTAAATTCCCAATAAATCCCATTAAATTCCCAACAAATCCCATTAATCCTATAAATCAAATCCCATTAAATTCCCAATAAATCCCATTAAATTCCCAACAAATTCCCAATAAATCCCATTAAATTCCCAACAAATCCCATTAATCCCATTAAATTCCCAATAAATCCCATTAAATTCCCAATAAATCCCATTAATTCCCAATAAATCCCATTAAATTCCCAATAAATCCCATTAAATTCCCAATAAATCCCATTAAATTCCCAACAAATCCCATTAACCACCCAATAAATCCCATTAAATTCCTAATAAATCCCATTAAATTCCCAATAAACCCCATTAAATTCCCAATAAATCCCATTAAATTCCCAATGAATCTCATTAAACACCCAATAAATCCCATTAAACACCCAATAAATCCCATTAAACTCCCAACGAATCTCATTAAACACCCAATAAATCCCATTAAATTCCCAATAAATCCCATTAAATTCCCAATAAATCCCATTAAACACCCAATTAATGCCATTAATCCTATAAATCAAATCCCATATAATTCCCAATAAATCCCATTAAATTCCCAACAAATCCAATTAATCCCATTAATTCCCAATAAATCCCATTAAATTCCCAATAAATCCCATTAAATTCCCAATAAATCCCATTAAATTCCCAATAAATCCCATTAAATTCCCAATAAATCCCATTAAATTCCCAACAAATCCCATTAAATTCCCAATAAATCCCATTAAATTCCCAATAAATCCCATTAAATTCCCAATAAATTCCCAACAAATCCCATTAAATTCCCAATAAATCCCATTAAATTCCCAATAAATCCCATTAAATTCCCAATAAATCCCATTAAATTCCCAATAAATCCCATTAAATTCCCAACAAATCCCATTAAATTCCCAATAAATCCCATTAAATTCCCAATAAACCCCATCAATCCTATAAATCTAATAAATCCCATTAAATTCCCAATAAATCCCATTAATTCCCAATAAATTCCCAATAAATTCCCAATAAATTCCCAATGAATCCCATTAATTCCCAATAAATTCCCAATAAATTCCCAATAAATCCCATTAAATTCCCAATAAATTCCCAATAAATCCCATTAAATTCCCAATAAATTCCTAATAAATTCCCAATGAATCCCATTAAATTCCCAATAAATTCCTAATAAATCCCATTAAATTCCCAACAAATCCTATCAATCCTATAAATCAAATCCCATTAAATTCCCAACAAATCCCATTAATCCTATAAATCAAATCCCATTAAATTCCCAATAAATCCCATTAAATTCCCATTAAATTCCCAACAAATCCCATTAAACACCCAATAAATCCCATTAAATTCCCAATTAACCCCATTAAATCCCCACCAAATCCCACCAAACCCCCAAATCAATCAACACCAAACCAAAACCCCAATTAAAATCCCACCCACTCCCGCCTTTCCCCTTTCCCCACCACCCCCGGGGACCAGGAAAGAGCCCGGAATTCCGGGAATTTCCGGGAATTTCCGGGAATTTCCATGGAATTCCGGGAATTCCGGGGATTTTCCGTGCCTTGGTGCCGGGTTTGAGCCCCTCGAGCTGTTTGGGTTTGCGGAAGGTTTTGTGGTGCTGCAGCTTGTGCTCGATCTTGTCCTTGGCAAACAGGAACTGCAGCCGGCACTTGTTGCAGTGGTACACGCTCTTCTTCTGGAGAAAAAAACGTAATTAGCGTTAATTAATTAGTAATAATTAATTATTTATTAATTATTAATTAATAATTATTAGGGAGTTATCATTGGATTATTAGGCAGCTGTTGGAACTGCAGCCGGCACTTGTTGCAGTGGTACACGCTCTTCTTCTGGAGAAAAAAACCGTAATTAGCGTTAATTAATTAGTAATAATTAATTAATTATTAATTATTTATTATTTATTGATTATTAGGGAGTTGTCAATGGGTTATTAGGCAGCTGTTGGAACTGTAGGTGGTGCTTGTTGCAGTGGTACACGCTCTTCTTCTGGAAATAATTAAAAGTTAACGTTAATTAATTAATTAATAGTAATTAATTATTTATTATTTATTAATTATTGATTATTAGGGAGCTGTCATTGGTTTATTAGGCAGCTGTTGGAACTGCAGCCGGCGCTTGTTGCAGTGGTACACGCTCTTCTTCTGGAAATAATTAAAAGCTAACGTTAATTAACTAATAATAATTAATTAGGAATTATTTATTTATTTATTTTTGATTATTAGGGAATTATTAATCATTTATTAGGGAGGTTTTGGAACTGCAGGCGGCGCTTGTTGCAGTGGTACACGCTCTTCTTCTGGAGAAAAAACCGTAATTAGTGTTAATTAATTAATAATAATTAATTAGGAATTATTTATTTATTTATTATTGATTATTAGGGAATTATTAATAATTTATTAGGGAGGTTTTGGAACTGCAGGCGGCACTTGTTGCAGTGGTACACGCTCTTCTTCTGGAGAAAAAAAACATAATTAGCGTTAATTAATTAATAATAATAAATTAGGCATTATTTATTTATTTATTATTGATTATTAGGGAATTATTAATCATTTATTAGGGAGGTTTTGGAACTGCAGGCGGCGCTTGTTGCAGTGGTACACACTCTTCTTCTGGAAATAATTAAAAGTTACCGTTAATTAATTCATAATAATTAATTATTAATTATTCATTAATTAATAATTATTAGGGAGTTGTCAATGGTTTATTAGGCAGCTGTTGGAACTGTAGGTGGTGCTTGTTGCAGTGGTACACGCTCTTCTTCTGGAGAAAAAACCATAATTAGCGTTAATTAATTAGTAATAATTTATTATTATTATTATTATTATTATTATTAATAATAATAATAATAATAATAATAATAATAATAATAAATTTATTAACTTAATTATTAGGGAGTTGTCAATGGTTTATTAGGGAGGTTTTGGAACTGTGGGTGGTTCTTGTTGCAGTGGTACACGCTCTTCTTCTGGAAATAATTAAAAGTTACTGTTAATTAACTAATAATAATTAATTAGGAATTATTTATTTATTTATTTTTGATTATTAGGGAGTTATTAATAATTTATTAGGCAGCTGTTGGAACTCTAGGTGGTGCTTGTTGCAGTGGTACACGCTCTTCTTCTGGAAATAATTAAAAGTTAACGTTAATTAATTAGTAATAATTAATTATTTATTAATTATTTATTAATTATTGATCATTAGGGAGCTATCATTGGATTATTAGGCAGCTGTTGGAACTGCAGCCGGCACTTGTTGCAGTGGTACACGCTCTTCTTCTGGAGAAAAACCCGTAATTAGTGTTAATAAATTAATAATAATTAATTAGGCATTAATTAATTATTAATTATTAGGGAGTTATTAATGGTTTATTAGGGAGGTGTTGGAACTGCAGGCAGCACTTGTTGCTTTCTTGTTGTTTTCTATCCCAAATTCCCACATCCCGTTTTCCCCTCTCAAACCCAGCGATCTCCGATGGTTCGGAATTCCCCAAATCCCGTTTTTTCCATGGGAATTCCGTAAAAAATCTGGGAATTCCATAAAAAATCTGGGAATTCCGGGCTGACCTGGTGCCTCATGAAGTGCTGCTGGAAGGTGTCACCACTCCCAAAACTCCTCAAGGCAATTCCCAAACCCAAAACCAAAACTCCCCTCTCAAACCCCGCGATCGCCAACGGTTCGGAATTCCCATAATCCCATTTTTCCATGGGAATTCCATAAAAAATCTGGGAATTCTGGGCTGACCTGGTGCCTCATGAAGCACTTCTGGGAACACATTGCCACTCCTGAACACCTCAAGGCAATTCCCAAACCCAAACCCAAAACCAAACCCAAACCACCCAAACCCCGCCATCTCCAACAGTTTGGAATTCCCATAATCCCGTTTTTTCCATGGGAATTCCGTAAAAAAATCTGGGAATTCCATAAAAAATCAGGGAATTCTGGGCTGACCTGGTGCCTCATGAAGTGCTGCTGGAAGGCGTTGCCGTTCCCAAAACAGCTCCAGGCAATTCCCAAACCCAAAACTCCCCTCTCAAACCCCGTGATCGCCGACGGTTCAGAATTCCCAAGATCCTGTTTTTCCATGGGAATTCCATAAAAAATCCGGGAATTCTGGGCTCACCTGGTGCCTCATGAAGTGCTGCTGGAAGGCGTCACCACTCCCAAAACACCTCAAGGCAATTCCCAAACCCAAAACCAAAACTCCCCTCTCAAAACCAAAACTCTCCCCGCGATCTCCAACGGTTCAGAATTCCCAAGATCCCGTTTTTCCCTGGAATTCCCTGGAATTTGGGGCTCACCTGGTGCCTCATGAAGTGCTGCTGGAAGGTGTTGCCATTCCCGAACATCTCCAGGCAATTCCCAAACCCAAACCCAAAACACCCAAACCCAAAACAGCCGAACCCAAAACACCCAAAACTAAACCACCCAAACCCCGCAATCTCCGACCATTCAGAATTCCCAAGATCCCGTTTTTCCCTGGAATTCCATGGAATTTGGGCTCACCTGGTGCCTCATGAGGTGCTGCTGGAAGGCGTTGCCGTTCTTGAAGACCTTGAGGCAATTCCCAAACCCAAACCCAAAACCAAACCCAAACCCAAAACACCCAAAACCAAAACTCTCCTCTCAAACCCCACCATCTCTGACGGTTCAGAATTCCCATAATCCCATTTTTCCATGGGAATTCCATAAAAAATCTGGGAATTCTGGTCTGACCTGGTGCCTCATGAAGCACTTCTGAGAACACATTGCCACTCCTGAACACCTCCAGGCAATTCCCAAACCCAAACCCAAAACACCCAAACCCAAAACACCCAAACCCAAAACACCCAAAACTAAAACACCCGAATCCCGCGATCTCCGACAGTTCGGAATTCCCAAGATCCCGTTTTTCCATGGAATTCCATGGAATTCCGGGCTCACCTGGTGCCTCATGAAGCGCTGCTGGAAGGCGTCACCACTCCCAAAACACCTCGAGTCAATTCCCAAACCCAAACCCAAAACTCCCCTCTCAAAACCAAAACTCTCCCCGCGATCTCCGACGGTTTGGAATTCCCAAGATCCCGTTTTTCCATGGAATTCCCTGGAATTTGGGCTCACCTGGTGCCTCATGAAGTGCTGCTGGAAGGCGTTGCCGTTCTTGAACACCTTGAGGCAATTCCCAAACCCAAACCCAAAACACCCAAACCCAAACCCAAACCCAAAACAGCCAAACCCCGCCATCTCCAACGGTTCGGAATTCCCCAAATCCCATTTTTCCATGGGAATTCCATAAAAAATCTGGGAATTCTGGGCTGACCTCATGAAGTGCTGCTGGAAGGCGTCACCACTCCCAAAACTCCTCCAGGCAATTCCCAAACCCAAATTCAAAACTCCCCTCTCAAACACCGCGATCTCCGACGGTTCGGAATTCCCCAAATCCCGTTTTTCCATGGAATTCCCTGGAATTTGGGCTCACCTGGTGCCTCATGAAGTGCTGCTGGAAGGCATCGCCGTTCTTCAACACCTTGAGGCAATTCCCAAACCCAAACCCAAAACACCCAAACCCAAAACACCCAAACCCAAAACACCCAAACCCCGCCATCTCCAACGGTTCGGAATTCCCCAAATCCCATTTTTCCATGGGAATTCCATAAAAAATCCGGGAATTCTGGTCTGACCTGGTGCCTCATGAAGTGCTGCTGGAAGGCGTTGCCGTTCTTCAACACCTTGAGGCAATTCCCAAACCCAAACCCAAAACTCCCCTCTCAAAACCCAAACTCTCCCCGTGATCTCCGATGGTTCGGAATTCCCCAAATCCCGTTTTTCCATGGAATTCCATGGAATTCTGGTCTGACCTGGTGCCTCATGAAGTGCTGCTGGAAGGCGTTGCCGTTCTTGAAGACCTTGAGGCAATTCCCAAACCCAAACCCAAAACCCCCAAATTCCCACATCCCATTTTCCCCTCTCAAACCCCGTGATCGCCGACGGTTCAGAATTCCCCAAATCCCGTTTTTCCATGGAATTCCCTGGAATTCTGGGCTCACCTGGTGCCTCATGAAGTGCTGCTGGAAGGCGTTGCTGTTCTTCAACACCTTGAGGCAATTCCCAAACCCAAAACCAAAACTCCCCTCTCAAAACTCAAACTCTCCCCGTGATCGCCGACGGTTTGGAATTCCCATAATCCCGTTTTTCCATGGAATTCCCTGGAATTTGGGTCTGACCTGGTGCCTCATGAAGCACTGCTGGAAGGCGTCACCACTCCCAAAACACCTCCAGGCAATTCCCAAACCCAAAACCCCCAAATTCCCACATCCCATTTTCCCCTCTCAAACCCCGCAATCTCCGACGGTTCGGAATTCCCCAAATCCCATTTTTCCATGGGAATTCCATAAAAAATCTGGGAATTCTGGTCTGACCTGGTGCCTCATGAAGTGCTGCTGGAAGGCGTTGCCGTTCTTCAACACCTTGAGGCAATTCCCAAACCCAAACCCAAAACACCCAAACCCAAAACACCCAAACCCGAAACACCCAAACCCCACCATCTCCAACAGTTCGGAATTCCCAAGATCCTGTTTTTCCATGGAATTCCATAAAAAATCTGGGAATTCCATAAAAAATCTGGGAATTCTGGGCTGACCTGGTGCCTCACGAAGCACTTCTGAGAACACACTGCCACTCCTGAACACCTCAAGGCAATTCCCAAACCCGAAACACCCAAACCCAAAACAGCCAAACCCCGCGATCTCTGACCATTCAGAATTCCCAAGATCCCGTTTTTCCATGGAATTCCCTGGAATTCTTGTCTCACCTGGTGCCTCATGAAGTGCTGCTGAAAGGCGTTGCCGTTCTTGAAGACCTTGAGGCAATTCCCAAACCCAAACCCAAAACTCCCAAACCCAAAACTCCCAAACCCCGCGATCTCCGACGGTTCGGAATTCCCAAAATCCCATTTTTC
Source organism: Poecile atricapillus (assembly GCF_030490865.1). NCBI lineage: Eukaryota > Metazoa > Chordata > Aves > Passeriformes > Paridae > Poecile > Poecile atricapillus. The sequence goes on along the minus strand of NC_081281.1, from coordinate 1,415,813 downwards.
CCTGGAATTCCCTGGAATTTGGGCTGACCTGGTGCCTCATGAAGTGCTGCTGGAAGGCGTTGCCGTTCTTGAAGACCTTGAGGCAATTCCCAAACCCAAAACCCCCAAACCCAAACCACCCAAACCCCGCAATCTCCGACCATTCAGAATTCCCATAATCCCATTTTTCCATGGGAATTCCATAAAAAATCTGGGAATTCTGGTCTGACCTGGTGCCTCATGAAGCACTTCTGAGAACACATTGCCACTCCTGAACACCTAAAGGCAACTCCCAAACCCAAACCCGAAACACACAAACCCAAAACACCCAAACCCCGCAATCTCCGACCATTCAGAATTCCCAAGATCCCGTTTTTCCATGGAATTCCCTGGAATTCTGGGCTCACCTGGTGCCTCATGAAGTGCTGCTGGAAGGCGTTGCCGTTCTTGAAGACCTTGAGGCAGTAGGGGCACAGGAGGTGCCGCGTGTCCTCGTGGCTCAGCCGGAAGTGGCTGTCCACCTCCGAGTACAGCGACGAGCGGTACTGGCACACCTGGGAAAGAGAATTCCAGGGGAAAATTATTCCAGGGAAAAGGAGTTCCAGGGGAAAAATAATTCCAGGGAAAAATAATTCCAGGGAAATTTACAGGGAAAAATTCCAGGGGAAAATTATTCCAGGGAAAAGTTATTCCAGGGGAAAAATAATTCCAGGGAAAAGTTATTCCAGGGGAAAAATAATTCCAGGGAAAAAATTCCAAGGGAAAAATTATTCCAGGGGAAAATTATTCCAGGGAAAAATTATTCCAGGGAAAAGTTATTCCAGGGGAAAATTATTCCAGGGAAAAGTTATTCCGGGGGAAAAATAATTCCAGGGAAAAATAATTCCAGGGAAATTTACAGGGAAAAAATCCCAGGGAAATTTACAGGGAAAAATTCCAGGGAAAAATTATTCCAGGAAAAAATTCCAGGGAAAAATTCCAGGGAAATTTCCAGGGAAAAATTATTCCAGGGAAAAATTCCAGGGAAATTTACAGCGAAAAAATTCCAGGGAAAAGTTCCAGGGAAAAATTATTCCAGGGAAAAGTTATTCCAGGGAAAAAATACCAGGGAAATTTCCAGGGAAAAAATACCAGGGAAAAAATCCAGGGAAAAATAATTCCAGGGAAAAAATCCAGGGAAATTTACAGGGAAAAAATCCAGGGAAATTTACAGGGAAAAATTCCAGGGAAAAAATTCCAGGGAAAAATTCCAGGGAAATTTCCAAGCAAAAATTCCAGGGAAAAAATTCCAGGGAAAAAATTCCAGGGAAAAATAATTCCAGGGAAAAATAATTCCAGGGAAAAATTATTCCAGGGAAAAATAATTCCAGGGAAAAATAATTCCAGGGAAAAGTTATTCCAGGGGAAAATTATTCCAGGGAAAAATGATTCCAGGGGAAAAATAATTCCAGGGAAAAAATACCAGGGAAATTTCCAAGGAAAAATTCCAGGGAAAAAATCCAGGGAAAAATAATTCCCGGGAAAAAATCCAGGGAAATTTACAGGGAAAAATTCCAGGAAAAAATTCCAGGGAAAAATTCCAGGGAAATTTCCAAGGAAAAATTCCAGGGAAAAAATTCCAGGGAAAAAATTCCAGGGAAAAAATACCAGGGAAAAAAAATTCCAGGGAAAAAAATCCAGGGAAATTTACAGGGAAAAATTCCAGGGAAAAATTATTACAGGGGAAAGTTCCAGGGAAAGATTATTCCAGGGAAAAAATTCCAGGGAAAAATTCCAGGGAAATTTACAGGGAAAAATTCCAGGGAAAAAATTCCAGGGAAAAGTTCCAGGGAAAAGTTCCAGGGAAAAATAATTCCAGGGAAAAAATTCCAGGGAAGAAATTCCAGGGAAAAATAATTCCGAGGAAAAATTCCAGGGAAAAAATCCAGGGAAATTTCCAAGGAAAAATTCCAGGGGAAAATTATTCAAGGGAAAAAAAATTCCAGGGGAAAATTCCAGGGAAATTTCCAGGGAAAAATTATTCCAGGGAAAAATTATTCCAAGGGAAAAATTATTCCAGGGAAGAATTCCAGGGAAATTTACAGGGAAAAAATCCAGGGAAATTTACAGAGAAATATTCCAGGGGAAAATTATTCCAGGGAAAAATTATTCCAGGGGAAAAATAATTCCAGGGAAAAAATTCCAAGGGAAAAATTATTACAGGGAAAAAATTCCAGGGAAGAAATTCCAGGGAAAAATAATTCCGAGGAAAAATTCCAGGGAAAAAAATCCAGGGAAATTTCCAAGGAAAAATTTCAGGGAAAAAATTCCAGGGAAAAATTCCAAGGAAAAATTCCAGGGAAAAATTATTCCAGGGAAAAATTATTCCAGGGAAAAATAATTCCAGGAAAAAAATAATTCCAGGGAAAAATTATTCCAAGGAAAATTATTCCAGGGAAAAATTCTTCCAGGGAAAAATTCCAGGGATTTGGGGGGTTTTAGCAGGAGGATGTGGAAAAATTTGGATTATTAGGGAAAAATTCCAGGGATTTTGGGAGTTTTAACAACAGGATGGGGAAAATTCCCAATCCAAAGGGAAAAATTCCAGGGATTATTTTGGAGTCATTTTGGGGCAAAAATCAGAATTTTTGGGCATTTCTGGGCCCCAAATCCCGGGAATTTTGGTATCTGGCACACGCAGGGAATGACTCCGTGATTTCTGGGTGCAGAATTGGGAATTCCAGGTGGGAATTCCGGGATTTTTCCGTACCTGGCAGACGTAGGGCATCTCCCCGGGTTTGTGGGTGTCCTTCATGTGCTGCAGGAAGAGCGGCTCGCTCTCAAACGCCCACTCGCAGATCTTGCACTTGGCTGTTCCCAAAAAAAAAAAACAGGGAAAAATGGGAAAAAAGTTGGGAAAAGTTGGAGATGGAGGGGTGGGGGGAAAGGGGGAAATTTATCTGAATTTAGGGATGAAAAATTCCCAGGGAAACAGAACATGAGGTGACAACTTTCCCTGCATGAATTCCCATTAAATCCAGGAGGAAATTCCCAGTTTAAGGATGAAAAATTCCTGGGAAAGCAGAACATGAGGTGACAACTTTCCCTGGATGAATTCCCACTAAATCCAGGAGGAAATTCCCAGTTTAAGGATGAAAAATTCCTGGGGGAACAGAACATGAGGTGACAACTTTCCCTCCATGAATTCCCATTAAATCCAGGAGGGAATTCCCAGTTTAAGGATGAAAAATTCCCAGGGCAACAGAACATGAGGTGACAACTTTCCCTGGATGAATTCCCACTAAATCCAGGTGAAAATTCCCAGTTTAAGGATAAAAATTCCCGGGAAAACACTGCCTGGAGGAGTTTAGGAGCTGTGGATGTTCTCCAGGAGCTGAAATGGAACTCGGGTGGGATTTGGGGAGGATTCTGTGGTGACCTCAACCATGAGGTGACAACTTTCCCTGGATGAATTCCCACTAAATCCAGGAGGAAATTCCCAATTTAAGGATGAAAAATTCCCAGGAAAACACTGCCTGGATGAGTTTGGGAGCTGTGGATGCTCTCCAGGAGGTTTGACTGGAGAAATGGAATTCAGGTGGGATTTGGGGAGGATTTTTCGGTGACCTCAACCATGAGGTGACAACTTTCCCTGGATGAATTCCCATTAAATCCAGGAGGAAATTCCCAGTTTAAGGATAAAAATTCCCAGGAAAGCAATTCCTGGATGAGTTTGGGAGCTGTGGATGCTCTCCAGGAGGTTTGACTGGAGAAATGGAACTTGGGTGGGATTTGGAGACGATTTTTCGGCGACCTCAACCATGAGGCGACAACTTTCCCTGGATGAATTCCCACTAAATCCAGGAGGGAATTCCCAATTTAAGGATGAAAAATTCCCAGGAAAGCAATTCCTGGAGGAGTTTGGGAGCTGTGGATGCTCTCCAGGAGGAGCTGGAGAAGTGGAATTCGGGTGGGATTTGGGGAGGATTTTTCGGCGACCTCAACCAAGGAGTCACAGTTTTCCCTCCATGAATTCCCACTAAATCCAGGAGGGAATTCCCAATTTAAGGATGAAAAATTCCCGGGAAAGCACTGACTGCTGGACTCGTAGGGGCTGTGCACGTTCTCCAGGTGGCACTGCAGCTGGAAGGGGGTGCTGAAGTGGCGGTAGCAGTGCTGGCAGATGGTGTGAACGTCCACCTCGCCGTTCTGCTGGTCCAGCTCCACGTGGTGCTTCATGTGGTTCATGAACCTGCAGGGATGAAATTCCGGGATATTCCCACTCCTCATCCCGGGAAAAGTCGCTCTGGGCATCGTTTCTGGTTTGGTTTTGGGTTATTCCTGGATAATTCCTGGATAATTCCTGGGTGATTCCTCCTTGGAGTGCTCGGTGCACTGGGGGCAGCGGTGCCCACATCCCATTGCCCATCATTCCCAGATAATTCCCTGCTCATTCCCAGATAATTCCCTGCTCATTCCCAGATAATTCCCTGCTCATTCCCAGATAATTCCCTGCTCATTCCCAGATAATTCCCATCCCATTCCCAGATAATTCCCATCCCATTCCCAGATAATTCCCAGACAATTCCCAGATAATTCCCATCCCATTCCCAGATAATTCCCATCCCATTCCCAGATAATTCCCATCCCATTCCCAGATAATTCCCAAACAATTCCCAGATAATTCCCTGCTCATTCCCAGATAATTCCCTGCTCGTTCCCAGATAATTCCCATCCCATTCCCAGATAATTCCCATCCCATTCCCAGATAATTCCCTGCTCATTCCCAGATAATTCCCATCCCATTCCCAGATAATTCCCTGCTCATTCCCAGATAATTCCCAGACAATTCCCAGATAATTCCCATCCCATTCCCAGATAATTCCCATCCCATTCCCAGATAATTCCCATCCCATTCCCAGATAATTCCCATCCCATTCCCAGATAATTCCCTGCTCATTCCCAGATAATTCCCAGACAATTCCCAGATAATTCCCATCCCATTCCCAGATAATTCCCAGATAATTCCCAGCTCACCAAATGTTCTTGAGGTGCTCGGTGCAGTGGGGGCAGCGGTGCCCACATCCCATTGCTCATCACTCCCTGCTCATTCCCAGATAATTCCCATCCCATTCCCATCCCATTCCCAGATAATTCCCAGACAATTTCCAGATAATTCCCAAACAATTCCCAGATAATTCCCATTCCCAGCCAATCCCCAGGCTCACCGGATGTTGTTCTTGAGGCGCTTGGTGCAGTGAGGGCAGCGGAAGGAGGTCGGCACGCGCGGGCAGGCGGGCAGCGCCGCGCCCTCTGCCCATCCCATTCCCATTCCCATTCCCATCCCATTCCCAGATAACTCCCATCCCATTCCCATTCCCAGACAATCCCCAGGCTCACCGGATGTTGTTCTTGAGGCGCTTGGTGCAGTGAGGGCAGCGGAAGGAGGTTGGCACGCGCGGGCAGGCGGGCAGCGCCGCGCCCTCTGCCCATCCCATTCCCATTCCCATTCCCATCCCATTCCCAGATAACTCCCATCCCATTCCCATTCCCAGACAATCCCCAGGCTCACCGGATGTTGTTCTTGAGGCGCTTGGTGCAGTGAGGGCAGCGGAAGGAGGTTGGCACGCGCGGGCAGGCGGGCAGCGCCGCGCCCTCTGCCCATCCCATTCCCAGATAATTCCCAAACAATTCCCATCCCATTCCCAGACAATTCCCAGATAATTCCCAAACAATTCCCAGATAATTCCCATTCCCAGATAATTCCCATTCCCATCCCATTCCCGGTTTCCAGGCTCACCGGATGTTGTTCTTGAGGCGCTTGGTGCAGTGAGGGCAGCGGAAGGAGGTTGGCACGCGCGGGCAGGCGGGCAGTGCCGCGCCCTCTGCCCATCCCATTCCCAGATAATTCCCAGATAATTCCCAGATAATTCCCATTCCCATCCCATTCCCATCCCATTCCCATTCCCATCCCATTCCCAGATAATTCCCATCCCATTCCCGGTTTCCAGGCTCACCGGATGTTGTTCTTGAGGCGCTTGGTGCAGTGAGGGCAGCGGAAGGAGGTCGGCACGCGCGGGCAGGCGGGCAGCGCCGCGCCCTCTGCCCATCCCATTCCCAGATAATTCCCAAACAATTCCCAAACAATTCCCAGATAATTCCCATTCCCAGATAATTCCCATCCCATTCCCGTCCCATTCCCATCCCATTCCCGGTTTCCAGGCTCACCGGATGTTGTTCTTGAGGCGCTTGGTGCAGTGCGGGCAGCGGAAGGAGGTTGGCACGCGCGGGCAGGCGGGCAGCGCCGCGCCTTTGCCGCCGTCGCGCCCGTAGTAGAACTCGTCCACCAGCATGATGAGCTTGGCCTGGGCCGGGTCGGCGCCGGGCTCGGAGCCCTCGGGAGCCGCCTTGGGAGGGGTCGGTGCCGGGGCCGGTGCCGGCGCCGGTGCCGGGGATGGGGAGGGGGCTCGGGCCGAGGGAGGGGCGGGATCGGCTTCCAGGGATTTGCGTTTTTTCAGGAATTCCACCAGTTCCGGGCAGCAGTACTGCGGGAGGGAAAGGGTTAATTATTGGGGGGAAGTGGGGGGATTAATGGGGGATTAATGGGGGATTAATGGGGAATTAATGGGGATTAATGGGAGATTAATGGGGGAATTAATGGGGAATTAATGGGGGAGTTAATGGGGGAGTTAATGGGGAATTAATGGGGATTAATGGGAGATTAATGGGTGAATCATTGGGGGAGGAGTGGGGGGATTAATGGGGGATTAATGGGGGAATTAATGGGGAATTAATAGGGGTAATGGGGAATTAATGGGAGGTAATGGGGGAATTAATGGGGGAATTAATGGGGGATTAATGGGAGAATTAATGGGGATTAATGGGTGAATTATTGGGGGAGGAGTGGGGGGATTAATGGGGGATTAATGGGAGAATTAATGGGGGAATTAATGGGGAATTAATGGGGATTAATGGGAGATTAATGGGGGAGTTAATGGGGGGTAATGGGGGAATTAATGGTGGATTAATGGGGATTAATGGGTGAATTATTGGGGGAGGAGTGGGGGGATTAATGGGGGATTAATGGGGGTTAATGGGGGAATTAATGGGAGGTAATGGGGGAATTAATGGGAGAATTAATGGGGGATTATGGGGGAATTAATGGGGGAATTAATGGGGGATTAATGGGAGAATTAATGGGGATTAATGGGTGAATTATTGGGGGAGGAGTGGGGGGATTAATGGGGGATTAATGGGGGATTAATGAGGGAATTAATGGGGGATTAATGAGGGATTAATGGGGAGATTAATGGGGGAGTTAATGGGGGATTAATGGGGGATTAATGGGGGAGTAACAGGGGTTAATGAAGTAATTAATGGGGGAATTAATGAGGATTAATGAGGGATTAACAGGGGTTATGAGGGTTACCCCCCTCATTAGCTGTGTCTGGATTAATTACCCCACCCATTAAGCTGTATCTGGAGTTAATTCCCCTCAGCTGTGTCTGGAGTTAATTACCCCACTCATTGGTGTCTGGAGTTAATTACCCCCTCATTAGCTATGTCTGGAGTTAATTACCCCCCACATTAAGCCATGTCTGGAGTTAATTACCCTCTCATTAAGCCATGTCTGGAGTTAATTACCTCCTCATTCGCTGTGTCTGGAGTTAATTACCCCCTCATTAGCTGTGTCTGGAGGTAATTACCCCCTCATTAGCTGTGTCTGGAGTTAATTACCCTCTCAGCTGGAGTTAATTAACCCCTCATTAGCTGTGTCTGGAGTTAATTACCCCCTCATTAGCCATATCTGAAGTTAATTACCCCCTCAGCCACGTCTGGAATTAATTACCCCCCTCATTAAGCCATGTCTGCAGTTAATTACCCCCTCCCAAACCATGTCTGGAGTTAATTACCCTCTCAGCTGGAGTTAATTACCCCCTCATTTGCTGTATCTGGAGCTAATTCCCCCCTCCTCAGCCCTGTCTGCAGTTAATTTCCCCCTCATTCGCTGTATCTGGAGTTAATTACCCCCTCATTCGCTGTGTCTGGAGTTAATTACCCCCTCATTAGCTGTATCTGGAGTTAATTGCCCCCTCCCCAGCCCTGTCAGCAGTTAATTAGCCCCTCGTTAGGCTAATTGGGGCACACTTACACACATGTGTCCGCGCAGGGCCTCGGTGACGCGGAACTGGGACTCGCAGCGGGGACAAACCTTGCGGCCGCCGTCCTGCAGCTCCAGCCCGGCCACGGGCGAGGCGCTGCCTGCGGGGAGAGGAAGAGGAGGATCAGAGACACAAATCCCAAATTCCCTGGGTTTATCCCATAGAAAATCCTGAAATTCCTGGGTTTTTCCTGTAGAAAATCCTGAAATTTCCTGGGTTTATCCCATAGAAAATCCCCAATTCTCCAGGTTTATCCCATAGAAAATCCTGAAATTCCTGGGTTTATCCCATAGAAAATCCTGAAATTCCTGGGTTTATTCCATAGAAAATCCTGAAATTCCCTGGGTTTTCCCCATAGAAAATCCCTTATTTCCAGCTTTTCCTGTAAAAAATCCTGAATTCCCTGGGTTTATCCCATAGAAAATCCCCAATTCTCCAGGTTTATCCCATAGAAAATCCCCAATTCCCTTCGTTTATCCCATAGAAAATCCTGAAATTCCCTGGGTTTATCCCATAGAAAATCCCCAATTCCCTGGGTTTTCCCCATAGAAAATCCCCAATTCCCAGCTTTTCCTGTAAAAAATCCTGAAATTCCCTGGGTTTATCCCATAGAAAATCCCCAATTCCCTGGGTTTATCCCATAGAAAATCCCCAAATCCCAGCTTTTCCTGTAAAAAATCCTGAATTTCCTGGGTTTATCCCATAGAAAATCCCCAATTTCCTGGGTTTATCCCATAGAAAATCCCCAATTCCCAGCTTTTCCTGTAAAAAATCCTGAATTCCCTGGGTTTATCCCATAGAAAATCCTGAAATTCCTGGGTTTATCCCATAGAAAATCCTGAATTCCCTGGGTTTATCCCATAGAAAATCCCCAATTCCCTGGGTTTATCCCATACGGGCGAGGCGCTGCCTGCGGGGAGAGGAGGAGGAAGAGGAGGATCAGAGCCACAAATCCCCAATTCTCCAGCAATTCCCAGGGCTTTATCCCATGGAAAAGCAAAAATTCCCGGATTTTGATGTAGAAAATCTCCAATTTTCTGGGGTTTTCACGTAGAAAATAGTGAAATTTCTGTGTTTATCCCATAGAAAATACTGATATTCCAGCATTTATCCCACAGAAAATCCCCAATTCCCTGGGTTTATCCCATAGAAAATCCTGAAATTCCCTGGGTTTATCCCATAGAAAATCCTGAAATTCCTGAGTTTATCCCATAGAAAATCCTGAAATTCCCTGGGTTTATCCCATAGAAAATCCTGAAATTTCCTGGGTTTATCCCACAGAAAATCCTGAAATTTCCTGGGTTTATCCCACAGAAAATCCTGAAATTCCCTGGGTTTATCCCATAGAAAATCCTGAAATTTCTGCGTTTATCCCATAGAAAATACTGAAATTTCTGCGTTTATCCCATAGAAAATCCTGAAATTTCCTGGGTTTATCCCATAGAAAATCCTGAAATTCCCTGGGTTTATCCCATAGAAAATCCTGAAATTCCCTGGGTTTATCCCATAGAAAATCCTGAAATTCCCTGGGTTTTTCCCATAGAAAATCCTGAAATTCCCTGGGTTTATCCCATACGGGCGAGGCGCTGCCTGCGGGGAGAGGAGGAAGAGGAGGATCAGAGACACAAATCCTCAATTCTCCAGCAATTCCCAGGGCTTTATCCCATGGAAAAGCAAAAATTCCCGGATTTTTATGTAGGAAATCCCCAATTTTCTGGGTTTTTCCCATAGAAAATCCTGAAATTCCCTGGGTTTATCCCATACGGGCGAGGCGCTGCCTGCGGGGAGAGGAGGAGGAAGAGGAGGATCAGAGCCACAAATCCCCAATTCTCCAGCAATTCCCAGGGCTTTATCCCATGGAAAAGCAAAAATTCCCGGATTTTTATGTAAAAAATCCCCAATTTTCTGGGTTTATCCCATAGAAAATCCCCAATTTCCTGGGTTTATCCCATAGAAAATCCTGAAATTCACTGGGTTTATCCCATAGAAAATCCTGAAATTCCTGGGTTTATCCCATAGAAAATCCCCAATTCCCAGCTTTTTCCTGGGTTTATCCCATAAAAAATCCCATAAAAAATTTGAGGGATATAAATCAACTTTGGGCTTCCAATGCCATGGAAATTATCGGATTCACCCCAAATTTTGCCACCAAATCCCATGAAATTTATGGGATTTATCCCAAATTTCCCCACCAAATCCCATGGGATTCACCCCAAATTTTCCCATCCAATCCCATGAAATTTATGGGATTTACCCCAAATTTCCCCACCAAATCCCATTAAATTTAAGGGATTCACCCCAAATTTCCCCACCAAATCCCACGGGACTCACCCCAAATTTCCCCACCAAATCCCATGGGATTCACCCCAAATATTTCCCCACCAAATCCCATGGGATTCACCCCAAATTCCCCACCAAATCCCATGGGATTCACCCCAAATTTCCCCACCAAATCCCATTAAATTTACCCCAAATTTCCCCACCAAATCCCATTAAATTTAAGGGATTCACCCCAAATTTCCCCACCAAACCCCATGGGATTCACCCCAAATTTCCCCACTAAATCCAACGAAATTTACCCCAAATTTCCCCACCAAATCCCATTAAATTTAAGGGATTCACCCCAAATTTCCCCACCAAATCCAACGAAATTCACCCCAAATTTCCCCACCAAATCCAACGAAATTCACCCCAAATTTCCCCACCAAACCCCATTAAATTTAAGGGATTCACCCCAAATTTCCCCACCAAATCCCATTAAATTTAAGGGATTCACCCCAAATTTCCCCACCAAACCCACACCATCCCCACCTTTTCCCTCCCCACCCTTGAAACACCCCCAGAACCCCGTCCCCTCTTTCCCAGCTCCAACAATTCCCGTTTTTTTTTTAAATCTAATATTTATATTTAAAAAATTCCCAATTTTGTTTTTTACCTTTCCTGGGAGCGGAGGAGGCGGCGGCCTCGGCGTTGCCGCGCTGTTGCCCGGCGCCGGGGCCGCAGTTCGGCGCGGCCAGCGCGGCGGGGCCGGGGGCCAGCGATGGCACCGTGCCCACCGTGTTCACCAGCTTGGCCACCTCGGGGCCACCGGAGCCGTCGCCGGGAACGCCCGGGCGCTTCACCGTCACGAAGCTGGCGATGCTCACTGCACCCAGAGAGGGAGAGACACAGAATTCCCAAATTTGGGAATTTCCCCCAGGAAGCGCGGCGGGAACTGCGTCAGATCGGGGGATTCGCGCTTCGGGATTCGCCAGGGAGGGTTTGGGTGGAATTCCAATGGAATTCCAGACAGGAATTCACAAACTGAACCCCTTTGGACCCCAAACTCATCTCCCAGTCTATGTTTGGATGAAATTCCAATGGAATTCCAGACAGGAATTCACAAATTGAACCCCTTTTAACCCCAAACTCAACTCCCAGTCTGTGTTTGGACAAAATTCCAATGGAATTCCAGCCAGGAATTCACAAATTGAACCCCTTTGGACCCCAAACCACCTCAGGTCCTCCCCATCTCCCAGTCTATGTTTGGACGAAATTCCAATGGAATTCCAGCCAGGAATTCCAACTTTTGACCCCAAACTGCCCCAGACTCTCCTCATTTCCCAATCAACGTTTGGATGAAATTCCAATGGAATTCCAGACAGGAATTCCAACTTTTCACCCCAAACTTCCCCAGACTCTCCTCATTTCCCAGCCTACACTTGGACAAAATTCCAATGGAATTCCAGCCAGGAATTCACAAATTGAACCAGTTTTAACCCCAAACTGCCCCACACTCTCCTCATCTCCCAGTCTATGTTTGGATGAAATTCCAATGGAATTCCAGACAGGAATTCACAAATTGAACCCCTTTGGACCCCAAACCACCTCAGGTCCTCCTCATTTCCTGATCTATGTTTGGATGAAATTCCAATGGAATTCCAGACAGGAATTTCCAAACTGAACCCCTTTTGACCCCAAAACTACCCCAAGACTCTTCTCATTTCCCAACCTATACTTGGACAAAATTCCAATGGAATTCCAGACAGGAATTCCCACTCTTGACCCCCTGTTGACCCCAAACTGCCCCAAGACTCTCCTCATCTCCCAGTCTATGTTTGGATGAAATTCCAATGGAATTCCAGACAGGAATTCACAAATTGAACCCCTTTTGATCCCAAAACTACCCCAAGACTCTTCTCATTTCCCAGTCTATGTTTGGATGAAATTCCAATGGAATTCCAGACAGGAATTCCAACTTTTGACCCCAAACTGCCCCAGACTCTCCTCATTTCCCAATCAACGTTTGGATGAAATTCCAATGGAATTCCAGCCAGGAATTCCAACTTTTCACCCCAAACTTCCCCAGACTCTCCTCATTTCCCAGCCTACACTTGGACAAAATTCCAATGGAATTCCAGCCAGGAATTCACAAATTGAACCAGTTTTAACCCCAAACTGCCCCACACTCTCCTCATCTCCCGGTCTATGTTTGGATGAAATTCCAATGGAATTCCAGACAGGAATTCACAAATTGAACCAGTTTTGAGCCCGAGCTGACCCAGATCCTCCTCATTTCCCAGCCTATGTTTGGATGAAATTCCAATGGAATTCCAGACAGGAATTCACAAATTGAACCCCTTTTGACCCCAGACTGCCCCAGACTCTCCTCATCTCCCTGTCTATGTTTGGATGAAATTCCAATGGAATTCCAGCCTGGAATCCCACACTGTCCACTTCTCCAGGTTCTTCTACCTTGAGTCTCCACCAGGGAGGGTTTGGGTGGAATTCCAATGGAATTCCAACCAGGAATTCACAAACTGAACCCCTTTTAACCCCAAACTCAACTCCCAGTCTATGTTTGGATGAAATTCCAATGGAATTCCAGACAGGAATTCCCACTCTTGACCCCCTTTGGATCCCAAAACTACCCCAAGACTCTTCTCATTTCCCAGCCTATACTTGGACAAAATTCCAATGGAATTCCAGACAGGAATTCACAAATTGAACCAGTTTTGAGCCTGAGCTGACCCAGATCCTCCTCATTTCCCAGTCTATGTTTGGATGAAATTCCAATGGAATTCCAGGCAGGAATTCACAAATTGAACCCCTTTGGACCCCAAAACTACCCCAAGACTCTTCTCATTTCCCAGCCTATACTTGGACAAAATTCCAATGGAATTCCAGCCAGGAATTCCCACTCTTGACCCCCTTTGGACCCCAAAACTACCCCAAGACTCTTCTCATTTCCCAGCCTATACTTGGACAAAATTCCAATGGAATTCCAACCAGGAATTTCCAAACTGAACCCCTTTTGACCCCAAACTGCCCCACACTCTCCTCATTTCCCAATCAACGTTTGGATGAAATTCCAATGGAATTCCAGACAGGAATTCACAAACTGGACCCCTTTTGATCCCAAACTGCCCCAAGACTCTCCTCATCTCCCAGTCTGTGTTTGGACAAAATTCCAATGGAATTCCAGACAGGAATTCACAAATTGAACCAGTTTTAACCCCAAACTGCCCCACACTCTCTTCATTTCCCAGTCTATGTTTGGACAAAATTCCAATGGAATTCCAGACAGGAATTCACAAATTGAACCAGTTTTGAGCCCGAGCTGCCCCAAGACTCCCCTCATTTCCCAGTCTATGTTTGGATGAAATTCCAATGGAATTCCAGACAGGAATTCACAAATTGAACCCCTTTTGATCCCAAACTGCCCCAAGACTCTTCTCATCTCCCAGTCTATGTTTGGACAAAATTCCAATGGAATTCCAGACAGGAATTCACAAACTGAACCAGTTTTAACCCCAAACTGCCCCACACTCTCCTCATTTCCCAATCAACGTTTGGATGAAATTCCAATGGAATTCCAGACAGGAATTCACAAATTGAACCCCTTTGGACCCCAAACCACCTCAGGTCCTCCTCATCTCCCGATCTATGTTTGGATGAAATTCCAATGGAATTCCAGACAGGAATTCCCACTCTTGACCCCCTTTGGACCCCAAACTGCCCCAAGACTCTCCTCATCTCCCAGTCTATGTTTGGATGAAATTCCAATGGAATTCCAGCCAGGAATTCCAACTTTTGACCCCAGCCCCTCCTCATTCTCCAATCAACATTTGAACAAAATTCCAATGAAATTCCAGCCAGGAATTCCAACTTTTGACCCCAAACCACCCCAGACTCTCCTCATTTCCCAATCAACATCTGGACAAAATTCCAATGAAATTCCAGCCAGGAATTCCCACTCTTGACCCCCTTTTGACCCCAAACCTCCCCAGCCCCTCCTCATTCTCCAATCAACATTTGAACAAAATTCCAATGGAATTCCAGCCAGGAATTCCAACTTTTGACCCCAGCCCCTCCTCATCTCCCAATCAACATCTGGACAAAATTCCAACGGAATTCCAGCCAGGAATTCCAACTTTTGACCCCAGACTTTCCACATTTCCCAACCTATACTTGGACAAAATTCCAACGGAATTCCAGCCAGGAATTCCAACTTTTGACCCCAAACTTCCCCAGCCCCTCCTCATTCCCCACCCCCGCCCAAAGCCCCTCCTCCCAACGCCGCCCCCGTGGATTTTCCCGTCGGGAATTCCCTACAAAACCCGGGATAAAAACAGGGGAATGGAGGAAGGACTCACTCTGCTGGGGCACCTGTGCCTGGGGCACGGTGCTGCGCAGGGTCAGCGTGGCCGGGATGACGGTGGCGAAGGTGTTGGTGGCCGGCCGGCCGGGCCCGGCGCTGCCCGCTCGCACCTGAGCCACCGGAGAGAACACCTGCGGCACGCCCACCGCCGGCTTCACAAACTGCGTCCCTGGGGCTGGAAACACGCGGTGGTCAGTGGGGGAAAAGGTGGGAAAAGGTGGGAAAAGTTGTTGGGAGAAGTTGGGAAAAGGTGGGAAAAGTTGGGATTTCAAGGTTTGTTCCTAGGTGGGATTAATGGAATTTATTATTCTCTACCGCCAGCTTCACAAACTGCGTCCCTGGGGCTGGAAACACGCGGTGGTCAGCAGGGGGAAAAGTTGGGAAAAGGTGGGAAAAGTTGTTGGGAAAACTTGAGAAAACTTGGGAAAAGTTGTTGGGAGAAGTTGGGAAAAGTTGGGATTTTGAGGTTTGTTTCTAGGTGGGATTATTGGAATTAATTCCCATCGCCGGCTTCACAAACTGCGTCCCTGGGGCTGGAAACAGGCGGTGGTCAGCGGGGGAAAAGTTGGGAAGAGTTGGGAAAAGTTGGGAAAAGTTGGGAAAAGTTGTTGGGAGAAGTTGGGAAAAGTTGGGATTTCAAGGTTTGTTTCTAGGTGGGATTAATGGAATTAATTCCCACCGCCGGCTTCACAAACTGTGTCCCTGGGGCTGGAAACACGCGGTGGTCAGGGGGGGAAAAGGTGGGAAAAGGTGGGAAAAGTTGTTGGGAAAAGTTGGGAAAAGTTGGGATTTGGAGGTTTGTTTCTAGGTGGGATTAATGGAATTTATTATTCTCCACCGCCGGCTTCACAAACTGCGTCCCTGGGGCTGGAAACACGCGGTGGTCAGGGGGGGAAAAGGTGGGAAAAGGTGGGAAAAGGTGGGAAAAGGTGGGAAAAGTTGTTGGGAGAAGTTGGGAAAAGTTGGGATTTGGAGGTTTGTTCCTAGGTGGGATTAATGGAATTTATTATTCTCTACCGCCGGCTTCACAAACTGCGTCCCTGGGGCTGGAAACACGCGGTGGTCAGGGGGGGAAAAGGTGGGAAAAGGTGGGAAAAGGTGGGAAAAGTTGTTGGGAGAAGTTGGGAAAAGTTGGGATTTCAAGGTTTGTTTCTAGGTGGGATTATTGGAATTAATTCCCACCGCCGGCTTCACAAACTGCGTCCCTGGGGCTGGAAACACGCGGTGCTCAGCGGGGGAAACGGTGGGAAAAGGTGGGAAAAGTTGTTGGGAGAAGTTGGGAAAAGTTGGGAAAAGTTGTTGGGAGAAGTTGGGAAAAGTTGGGATTTGGAGGTTTGTTTCTAGGTGGGATTAATGGAATTTATTAATCCCTACTGCTGGTTTAACAAACTGCATCCCTGGGGCTGGAAACAGGCGGTGGTCAGCAGAGGGAAAAGTTGTTTGGGAAAAGTTGTTTGGGAAAAGTTGTTTGGGAAAAGTTGTTTGGGAAAAGTTGTTGGGAAAAGTTGTTGGGAAAAGTTGGGATTTCAAGGTTTGTTTCTAGGTGGGATTATTGGAATTAATTCCCACCGCCGGCTTCACAAACTGCGTCCCTGGGGCTGGAAACACGCGGTGGTCGGGGGGGGAAAAGCTGGGAAAAGTTGGGAAAAGGTGGGAAAAGTTGTTGGGAGAAGTTGGGAAAAGTTGGGAAAAGTTGTTGGGAGAAGTTGTTGGGAGAAGTTGTTGGGAGAAGTTGTTGGGAGAAGTTGTTGGGAGAAGTTGTTGGGAGAAGTTGTTGGGAGAAGTTGTTGGGAGAAGTTGTTGGGAGAAGTTGGGAAAAGTTGGGATTTCAAGGTTTGTTTCTAGGTGGGATTATTGGAATTAATTCCCACCGCCGGCTTCACAAACTGAGTCCCTGGGGCTGGAAACAGGCGGTGGTCAGCGGGGGAAAAGGTGGGAAAAGTTGTTGGGAGAAGTTGGGAAAAGGTGGGAAAAGTTGTTGGGAGAAGTTGGGCAAAGTTGGGATTTGGAGGTTTGTTTCTAGGTGGGATTAATGGAATTTATTAATCTCTACCACCGGTTTAACAAACTGCGTCCCTGGGGCTGGAAACACGCGGAGGTCAGCAGGGGAAAAGGTGGGAAAAGTTGGGAAAAGTTGTTGGGAGAAGTTGTTGGGAAAAGTTGGGATTTGGAGGTTTGGTTTTAGGTGGGATTAATGGAAAATGGAATTAATTAATTCTTAGTGATGGTTTAACAAACTGCATCCCTGGGGCTGGAAACACGCGGTGGTCAGCGGGGGGAAAAGTTGGGAAAAGGTGGGAAAAGTTGGGAGAAGTTGGGAAAAGTTGTTGGGAAAAGTTGGGATTTGGAGGTTTGTTTCTAGGTGGGATTGATCCTGAGTTATAATATTGTACTTGGAATTAATTAATCCCTACTGCCTACAAACGGGGCTGAAAACACACACAGAGCCAGGATCTGACCCTGTTCCAGGGGAAATCCCAGAAAAGTTGGGAAAAGTTGGGAAAAGTTGGGAAAAGTTAGTTGGGATTTTGAGGTTTGTTTCCAGGTGGGATTGATCCTGAGTTATGAAATTGTAGCTGGAATTAATTAATTCCTACTGATGGTTTAACAAACTGGGTGCCCGGGGCTGAAAACACACGGCAGTCGGCAGCGGGAAAAGTTGGGAAAAGTTGGGAAAAGTTGGGATTTGGAGGTTTGTTTCTAGGTGGTATTAATGGAAAATGGAATTAATTAATTCCTAGTGATGGTTTAACAAACTGTGTGCCTGGGGCTGGAAACACGCGGTGGTCAGGGAGGGAAAAGTTAGGAAAAGTTGGGAAAAGTTGGGAAAAGTTGTTGGGAAAAGTTGGGAAAAGTTGGGATTTGGATGTTTATTTCCAGGTGGGATTAATGGAATTAATTAATCCCTACTGCTGGTTTAACAAACTGTGTGCCTGGGGTTGAAAACACACACAGAGCCTGGATCCAACCCTGCTCCAGGGGAAATCTGGGAAAATTTCCTCTGGCAAATCCTCACCATCATCATCATCATTCTTAGCATTATTAACTATTAATTAGCCGTTATTATTTTATTGTTTTTTAATTAATTCATTAATTAGCTACCTAGCAGGAGGAGGGGTGGGCCCCACCTGGCTGATGGGGCTGCACCGGCCACTCCTCATCCTCATTATTATTTATTCATGATTATTATTTTATTAATAATTGATTGATTGATTAATTAATTGATTACCTGGCACGAGGGTGATGGGCCGGACAGTCTGGCCCTGCTGGACATTGAGCACGATGCCCACCTGGTTCATGGGGCTCTGCACGGGCCGGACATTCCGCACTGGGAATCCCTGGAATCCAAAGGATCCGTCAGAAACCCGGGAAAAATATCCCAGAAAATCCCAAAATCATCCCTGGAATCCACGGGATCCATCAGAAACCCGGGAAAAATATCCCAAAGAATCCCAAAATCATCCCTGGAATCCAAGGGATCCCACAGAGCATGGGAAAAATATCCCAAACAATCCCAAAATCATCCCTGGAATCCAAAGGATCCGTCAGAAACACGGGAAAAATATCCCAAACAATCCCAAAATCATCCCTGGAATCCAAAGGATCCGTCAGAAACACGGGAAAAATATCCCAGACAATCCCAAAATCATCTCTGGAATCCAAAGGATCCGTCAGAAACACGGGAAAAATATCCCAGACAATCCCAAAATCATCCCTGGAATCCAAGATATCCCACAGAAACCCGGGAAAAATATCCCAAACAATCCCAAAATCATCCCTGGAATCCAAGGGATCCAACAGAGCATGGGAAAATATCCCAAACAATCCCAAAATCATCCCTGGAATCCAAGGGATCCAAGAGAGCATGAGAAAAATATCCCAAACAATCCCAAAATCATCCCTGGAATCCAAGGGATCCATCAGAAACCCGGGAAAAATATCCCAAACAATCCCAAAATCATCCCTGGAATCCAAAGGATCCCACAGAACATGGGAAAAATATCCCAAACAATCCCAAAATCATCCCTGGAATCCAAGGGATTCAAGAGAAACCCGGGAAAAATATCCCAAACAATCCCAAAATCATCCCTGGAATCCAAAGGATCCATCAGAAACACGGGAAAAATATCCCAAACAATCCCAAAATCATCCCTGGAATCCAAGGGATCCCACAGAAACCCGGGAAAAATATCCCAAACAATCCCAAAATCATCCCTGGAATCCAAAGGATCCGTCAGAAACACGGGAAAAATATCCCAAACAATCCCAAAATCATCACTGGAATCCAAAGGATCCCACAGAACATGGGAAAATATCCCAAACAATCCCAAAATCATCCCTGGAATCCAAGGGATCCAAGAGAAACCCGGGAAAAATATCCCAAACAATCCCAAAATCATCCCTGGAATCCAAAGGATCCCACAGAACATGGGAAAAATATCCCAAACAATCCCAAAATCATCTCTGGAATCCAAGATATCCCACAGAAACCCGGGAAAAATATCCCAAACAATCCCAAAATCATCCCTGGAATCCAAGGGATCCCACAGAAACCTGGGAAAAATATCCCAAACTATCCCAAAATCATCCCTGGAATCCAAGGGATCCCACAGAAACCTGGGAAAGATATCCCAAACAATCCCAAAATCATCCCTGGAATCCAAAGGATCCGTCAGAAACCCGGGAAAAATATCCCAAACAATCCCAAAATCATCCCTGGAATCCAAGGGATCCATCAGAACCCAGGAAAAATATCCCAAACAATCCCAAAATCATCCCTGGAATCCAAGGGATCCAAGAGAAACCCGGGAAAAATATCCCAAACAATCCCAAAATCATCCCTGGAATCCAAGGGATCCCACAGAAACCTGGGAAAGATATCCCAAACAATCCCAAAATCATCCCTGGAATCCAAGGGATCCCACAGAACATGGGAAAATATCCCAAACAATCCCCAAAAATCCCTTTCCAGAAAAATCCAGCAAGGTCCAACCCCCATCCCACAGCCCCGAGTGGATTTTGACACGTTGAGAAAACAGCTTTAAAAAAAATCACTGAAAAAAGGGATTTTTTTTCCCCAGGAAAGAGGAGTTTTCATGGATTTTCCATGGAATTCCAGGTGAGAGGCTCTTCCCAGGAAAAGAAAATCTGCCAAGGTTTGAGGTTTTGGGGGGAAATCCCAAAATTTGGGATTTTGGGGGGATTTTGGCGCAAGGGAAAAACGTGCGGCGGAAAAGCCGCAGCGGGCGAGAACGGAGCGAGGAGCTGGAATTCCCAGGGGGTTTTTCCTGGGATTTTCCATGGATTTTCCATGGATTTGGGGCTGTGGAGCTCACCTGGGTGGTGATGAAGATGGGCTGGGTGCCTGCAGGAGGGTTGGTGCCGTGGTTGGCGTTCTGCATCAGCTGAACCGGCCGCAGCAGCGGCTGCGTCACCACCGCGCCCAGGCCGGGCGCGGGGCTCTGAGCCAGCAGCAGGGACTGCCCGCCAGGCTGGACAGCGGCGTTCCCACCTGGAAAACAACCAGGAAAAAGGTGGGAAAAGGGGGAAAAGTTGGGGGAATAAATGTGGGAAAAGGGGGAAAAGTTGGGGGAAAGTTGGGGGAAAAGTTGGGGGAAAAGTTGGGGGAAAAGTTGGGGGAAAAGTTGGGGGAAAAGTTGGGGGAAAAGTTGGGGGAAAAGTTGGGGGAAAAGTTGGGGGAAAAGTTGGGGGAAAAGTTGGGGGAAAAGTTGGGGGAAAAGTTGGGGGAAAAGTTGGGGGAAAAGTTGGGGGAAAAGTTGGGGGAAAAGTTGGGGGAAAAGTGTGAGGAAAATGTGGGAAAAGGGGGAAAAGTTGGGGGAATAAATGTGGGAAAAGGGGGAAAAGTTGGGGGAAAGTTGGGGGGAAAGTGGGGGGGAAAACGTGGGGAAAGGGGAAAAAGTTGGGGGAATGTTGGGGGAAAAATGTGGGAAAAGTTGGGGGAAAAAATGTGGGGAAAGGGGAAAAAGTTGGAGGAAAGTGGGGGGAAAAAACGTGGGAGAAGGGGGAAAAGTTGGGGGAAAAAACATGGGAAAAGGGGGAAAAGTTGGGGGAATGTTGGGGGAAAAATGTGGGAAAAGTTGGGGAAAAGTTGGGGGAATGTTGGGGGAATGTTGGGGGAAAAATGTGGGAAAAGTTGGGGAAAAGTTGGGGAAAAGTTGGGGGAAAAAAAGTGGGAAAAGGAGGAAACGTTGGGGGAATGTTGGGGGAAAAATGTGGGAAAAGTTGGGGAAAAGTTGGGGGAAAAAAAGTGGGAAAAGGGGGAAACGTTGGGGGAATGTTGGGGGAAAAGTGTGAGAAAAATGTGGGAAAAGGGGGAAAAGTTGGGGGAATGTTGGGGGGAAAAATGTGGGAAAAGTTGGGGAAAAGTTGGGGGAAAAAACAGTGGGGAAAGGGGGAGAAGTCGGTGGGAAAAGTGGGAAAAATTGAGTGGGAAAATGGAGAAAAATGGGCAAAAATAAGTGGGGGAAAAAGGGGTAAAATTAAGTGAGAATCAGGGGAAAATTAAGTGGGAAAAGGGGGAAATTCCACGGGATTTCCCTTGGGGAAAGGGGAAACATCAGTGGGAAAAATTAAGTGGGAAAAGGGGAAAAATCAGGGAAAAATAAGTGGGGAAAAAAGGGGAAAATCAGGGAAAAATAAGTGGGGAAAAAAGGGGAAAATCAGGGAAAAATGAGTGGGAAAAAAAGGGGAATATTAGGGAAAAATAAGTGGGAAAAAAGGGGGAAAATCAGGGAAAAATAAGTGGGGAAAAAAAGGGAAAATTAGGGAAAAATAAGTGGGAAAAAAGGGGAAAATCAGGGAAAAATAAGTGGGAAAAAAAGGGGAAAAAAAGGGGAAAAATAGGGAAAAATAAGTGGGAACGAAAGGGAAAAAATAGGGAAAAATGAGGGGGAAAAAAGGGGAAAATCAGGGAAAAATAAGTGGGAAAAAAAGTGGAAAATTAGGGAAAAATAAATGGGGAAAAAAGGGGGGAAAATAGGGAAAAATAAGTGGGAAAAAAAGGGGAAAAAAGGGGAAAAATAAGTGGAAAAAAAGGGGAAAAAAAGGAGAAAAAAAGGGGAAAAAAGGGGAAAAAAAGGGGAAAAAAAGGGGGAAAACAGTGGGAAAAACAGTGGGAAAAAAGGGGAAAAATAGGGAAAAATAAGTGGGAAAAAAGGGGAAAAATAGGGAAAATGAGGGGAAAAAGGGGAAAAATAGGGAAAAATAAGTGGGAAAGGAACGGGGAAAATTAGGGAAAAATAAATGGGGAAAAATAGGGAAAATCAGGGAAAAATGGGAGAAAAGACCTGTGGAATTTTTTTCCATGGAATTGTAATCCTCCACCACGGAATCCTCGATGACGTCGCTGATTTTTTGCCATGGCTCCAGCTCCTCCTCCTCACATTCCATGAAAAGATCCGTGTCCGCCATCCTGGGAAAAAAAAAAGGGGAAAAATGGGAATTTGGCACGAAAAAATTCACAGGGATTTTTTTTCTCAAGGGGAGGAAGAGGAATGATGGGTTTGGGTTGGTTTTAGATCCCGAAATTCCAAGAGAAAACGAATGGAGATGGGAATTTTCAGGGTATTTCTCTGGTTTTCTTTAGGAAAATCTGGGGGAAATTCCTGGATTTGACTCAAAATTGGGATTTTTTCCCTCCTCACTCACAGAGGAATTCCAAGTTATTTCTCTGCTGCAAAATCTCCCTTTTCTTCCAAGGAAATCCGTGGAATTTGGGATGAAAATTCCCTGGATTGACCCAAAACTGGGATTTTTTGCCGAGGAATTCCAAGTGAAGAATTCCAGGTTTAAAATCTCTGTTTCTTTCCAAAGAAATCAGTGGAATTTGGGATGAAAATCTCCGGGATTGACTCAAAATTGGAATATTTTGCCTCTCCCCCACTGAGGAATTCCAGGTTATCTCCTGGTTTTAAAAATTTAAACTCCCAAAAATTTAAGATTTCCAAAAATTCCGAATTATTTTTGGCTATCCTGGAAATTTGGAAATTCCCAGCTTGGAAAGAGCAGTGGGAGCTTCGGTTTGAAGGCTTTGAATTAAAAATAAAATGAAGTAAAAATTTAAAAATAAAAATGGAAATAAAAATTTTAAAAAGGGTAAACTGACCTAAAATAAAATTAAAGTAAAATTAAAAATAAAATTAAAAATAAAACTAAAATTAAGACTAAAAATGAAATTAAAATAATGAAGTTAAAACTCCAAACAAAAATAAATAAAAATTAAAAATATGAACAAAAATAAGGAAAAATAGAAACAAAAATATGGACAAAAATAAAATATTTAATAATAATAAAAGTGTAATAAAAATATAAATAAAAACATTACTACAAATATAATTAGAATAAGAAGAATAAAGAATTCTTTTCCCCCATTCCAGGAAAATTTTCCATCATTCCCTCACCCAGGCAGAAGCATCAGAGAGAATTCCCAAGGTTGGGAAGCCCTGGGAGGAGAATTCCAAGAATTTGGGGATTTAAAGGAAAATTTGTGCAGGGATAAAAAATAAAAACAAAAATAGAAATTAAAATTAAAGCACTGGGAGGAGAATTCCAAGAATTCGGGGATTTAAAGGAAAATTTGTGCAGGGATAAAAATAAAAACAAAAATAGAAATTAAAATTAAAGCACTGGGAGGAGAATTCCAAGAATTTGGGGATTTAAAGGAAAATTTGTGCAGGGATAAAAAATAAAAACAAAAATAGAACTTAAAATTAAAGCACTGGGAGGAGAATTCCAAGAATTCGGGGATTTAAAGGAAAATTTGTGCAGGAATAAAAATAAAAATTAAACAGAGCTCCCCAACTTGGGAATTGTCTCCGTTACTTCCATCTGAAGTGGTGGAATTGTGGAAAATTTTCCTGGAATGGGGGAAAAAAACGGGATTTTGGTGTCTGCCATGGCACAGGAAGAACCTTGGAATGTTCTCCTGCCTCTTCCCAAAAAATTCCATCCTCCAGGCCTTGGGAAAACTGGAAAAATAATCCCAAACAAATCAGGAATGCTTGGTTTTCCTTTGGTTTGGAGGTGGATAAAATGCCCCAATTAAATGTTAATAAGAACCAATAATTCTATTTCATTAACGGCCCTAAAACATCCAGGAATTGGGAAAAAATCTGGGAATTTGGAAGTGAATTTGGGAAGCAAAAAGCAAATTTCTTTTGGGATGTCACCTTCCCATCCATAAAAAAAACAGGAAAACCTCATCCCAAGCGGCTTTATGTTAATTAATCAGATTTAATTTGTGTTAATTAAGCATTAAAAGCCTTTCAAATGCTTTATTTTGATTTTTTTTTATGATTATTAATTTTTTTTTCCCAGCCTTTTTGGGAATTTTCCTGGTGGGATCCCTTCCATCCTCTGGCCACGCTGGGATCAGGTGAATCCCAAGAAAACCGAGTCAACTGCAGGAAATTCGAGTTGATCCCAAGAAAATCGGATTTTTGGGAAGCAGGATCCCATCCAGAGGGAATTCCAGGAAAACCTCGGGATGGCACCAAAGACTGCGAATTTTCAGAGCAGCAGCAGCAGCAGCCTCGGGGGATTTTTGGGATGGAATCCCAAATCCCGCTGCAGGGAGGGAGGGAGGGAGGGAATTCCTGACCCTTTCCCAGGAGGGAAAAGGAGGAGTTTTCCGGTTTTTCCCTGCTTGGATCCGGGTGGGATGAAGGGATGGAGCCGCTCCTGAGGGTGACAGCGCAGGGATGCGACAGGGAAAAGTGGGAAGAGAGGTGAGATGGGATCCCAGATCCCAGAGAAGAGGATCCCAATCCCAGATCCCTGAGGAGAAAATTTGGATCCCAATCCCAGATCCCTGAGGAGAAAATTTGGATCCCAATCCCAGATCCCTGAGGAGAAAATTTGGATCCCAATCCCAGATCCCTGAGGAGAAAATTTGGATCCCAATCCCAGATCCCTGAGGAGAGTATTTGGATCCCAATTCCAGATCCCAGAGAAATAGGGATCCCAGTCCCAGATTCCTGAGGAATGGGGTGAGATCCCAATCCCAGGTTCCTGAGGGGTGGAATAGCAACCCCAGGACCCTCAGGAGAAGGTTGGGATCCCAACCCCAAATCCCTGAGGGAGAGGAGTGGGATCCCGACCCCAAATCCCTGAGGAGAAGGGTGGGATCCCAACCCCAAATCCCTGTGGAAGAGGGGTGGGATCCCGACCCCAAATCCCTGAGGAGAAGGGTGGGATCCCAACCCCAAATCCCTGTGGAAGAGGGAGGATCCCAACCCCAAATCCCTGAGGGAGAGGAGTGGGATCCCAATCCCAAATCCGTGTGGAAGAGGGAGGATCCCAACTCCAAATCCCTGTGGAAGAGGGGGGATCCCAACCCCAAATCCCTGAGGGAGAGGAGTGGGATCCCGATCCCAAATCCCTGAGGAAGAGGAGGGATCCCAATCCCAAATCCCTGTGGAAGAGGGGGGGATCCCAACTCCAAATCCCTGTGGAAGAGGGGGGATCCCAATCCCAGTGGAAGAGGGGTGGGATCCCAACCCCAAATCCCTGAGGAAGAGGGGGGATCCCAACCCCAAATCCCTGAGGGAGAGGAGTGGGATCCCAACCCCAAATCCCTGAGGAAGAGGGGGGATCCCAACTCCAAATCCCTGAGGGAGAGGAGTGGGATCCCAATCCCAAATCCCTGTGGAAGAGGGGGGATCCCAATCCCAAATCCCTGTGGAAGAGGGGGGGATCCCAACTCCAAATCCCTGAGGAAGAGGGGGGATCCCGATCCCAAATCCCTGTGGAAGAGGGGGGATCCCGATCCCAAATCCCTGAGGGAGAGGGGGGATCCCGATCCCAAATCCCTGAGGAAGAGGGGGGATCCCGACCTCAAATCCCTGAGGGAGAGCAGTGGGATCCCAACCCCAAATCCCTGTGGAAGAGGGGGGATCCCAATCCCAAATCCCTGTGGAAGAGGGGTGAGATCCCGACCCCAAATCCCTGAGGGAGAGGGGGGATCCCGACCCCAAATCCCTGAGGAGAAGGGTGGGATCCCAATCCCAAATCCCTGTGGAAGAGGGGTGAGATCCCAACCCCAAATCCCTGAGGAGAAGGGTGGGATCCCAACCCCAAATCCCTGTGGAAGAGGGGTGAGATCCCAACCCCAAATCCCTGAGGAGAAGGGTGGGATCCCAATCCCAAATCCCTGAGGAAGAGGGGGGATCCCAACCCCAAATCCCTGAGGGAGAGGGGGGATCCCGACCCCAAATCCCTGAGGGAGAGGAGTGGGATCCCAACCCCAAATCCCTGTGGAAGAGGGGGGGATCCCAATCCCAAATCCCTGTGGAAGAGGAGGGGATCCCAACCCCAAATCCCTGTGGAAGAGGGGGGATCCCAACCCCAAATCCCTGTGGAAGAGGGGGGATCCCAATCCCAAATCCCTGTGGAAGAGGGGGGATCCCAATCCCAAATCCCTGTGGAAGAGGGGGGATCCCAACCCCAAATCCCTGTGGAAGAGGGGGGATCCCAACCCCAAATCCCTGTGGAAGAGGGGGGATCCCAACTCCAAATCCCTGAGGGAGAGGGGAGGGATGACAATCCCAGGACCCTCAGGAGAAGGTTGAGATCCCGATCCCAAATCCCTGAGGAAGAGGGGGGAATCCCAACCCCAAATCCCTGTGGAAGAGGGGGAATCCCAACCCCAAATCCCTGTGGAAGAGGGGGGATCCCAACCCCAAATCCCTGTGGAAGAGGGGGGATCCCAACCCCAAATCCCTGAGGGAGAGGAGTGGGATCCCAATCCCAAATCCCTGAGGAAGAGGGGGGATCCCAATCCCAAATCCCTGACGGCGCCGGAGAGGGGCACTCACTCAGCGAACGTGAAGCGCCAGCAGGCCAAGGATGATGAGGGGGGGGGGTCTCACCCTGCAAACCGCTGATCCCAAACCCTCCCCTTTTCCTTAACCTCCCCCAAAAACCGGGAAAAAGCCGTTTCTCCCGACAACTCCGGGAAAAGCCCCCTCACCACACACACACACACACCCCCTCAGCGTATTGTGACGGCTAAGAAAGAGAACGAAAAATAATCCCCGTGCCCAACATGGCCGCCCACCAGCGAAGCAGCGCCGCCAAAGAGAGGAGGGGGCGGCAGCAGCGGGAGAAGGGGGAGAGGAAGGACACGACTGCTCCCTCCTCAACCCGGCGGTGGCGACCGGGGGGCGACGGTGAGGGGAGCCCCGGTATGGCGGGAGGGGGAGCGCGGAGGGAGCGGCGGCAGAGCCGCATCACGCCGCCCCCCTCTCCTGAGGGCGGCCGCTTCACCGCGCCCCCCGGGCCGTGAGGGCTGCGCGCGGATCCCTCCGCGTCCCTCAGCGCCCGCCCGGAGCCCGGCGGGAGCGGCCGCGGCTCCTCCCCGGCCCCTCCTCGGCACCCCGAGCCCTCCCTCCTCCTCCTCCTCCTCCTTCTTCTCCTCCTCCTCCTCCTCCTCCAGCTCTTCTCCTCCTCCTCCTCCCGCCACCGCTTTGTGTACGGCGCGCTCCGGCCCTGCCGCCCCCCCCAACCACCCCCCCCTCCGCCTCCTTCATTCCCTCCTTCTCCCCCATTCCCGGGCGGTTCGAGCCGGTTCCACCATCACCGATCTCCCCCCCCGACACACACACACACACACACACACACACACACACACACACACACACACTTCCACCTCCATCTCCCGCCGCCGCCACTCCGGGGGGGGCCCCGCCGTCTTCATCCCCCCCTCCTTTCCCCGCGCCCCCCGCCTCACCTTCCTCAGCGCTGCCGCCGCTCGCTCCTATGGGGCTCCGCCGACCCGCAGGGCGCGGGGGCAGGTGGCATGAGCCCCCCCCCCCCAGTCCCTCACACTTGGCGGGATGCTGAGGAGGAGGATGAAGATGATGATGATGATGAAGAAGAAGAAGGAATTATCCCTGCCTCTGCTCGCCCTCTGTACGTTGTGCCGGGGGGCGGCTCCGTGCTTGCCGTGCGTGTGGGGTTTTTTTTTTTCCCCCCCCACCTCTCCTCTACTTCACTTCTCACGGGAAAAAAAAAAAGGGGGGGGGGAGGGGGGGGGGATAAAAAAAAAAAGGTCGTCGGGCCCGGCGGGCTGATACAGGCGCGCGGCGCCCGCAGCCGCACCACACACACAACACACACACCACACACACAAAAAGGGGACCTGGCCGGCGGAGGGATACAGCTGACGTCACTTCCTCCTGCGCGCGGTGACGTCACGGGGGCCGGGCCCTGAGGGGGCTGAGGGAGGGAAGGGGAAGGGCGGGAAAGCGGCGCCGCTGGGTCGCGACCCCCGGCCGCTCCTCAGGGGTTTTGCCCTCATGGATCCGCCATTCTGCGCTTCTCAGGGGATCATGAGGGGGTGAAGGGCTGGAGAAGTGGCCCTCGGGTTGAGGGGGTGCTCCCCGGTCGGGTGGGCCCGTGAGCCCCTCTGAGCCGGCGGGTGAGGGATGGCTGGTGCTCCCTGGTGAAGATTTCCCACCTGAGGGCAAAAATTCTCCACCTGAGGGCGAAATATCCCACCTGGACAGGTGTTGGGTTTATCTGGGTGGGCTTTGCCCACCTTCAAGCTCTCTTGGAGTTGGGACCAGCCCTCCTTGACATTCCCAAGGTGCAAAGGTGGTCACTGGCTCACCTGAGGGTAAAAATTCTACACCTGATCCAGCCCCAAAATGAGGAAAAACAGCCCCAAAAAATGAGGAGAAATCAGCCCCAAAATGAGGAATAAACAGCCCCAAAAAATGAGGAGAAATCAGCCCAAAATGAGGAATAAACAGCCCAAAAAGGAGGGAAAACAGCTCCAAAAAAATTGAGGAGAAATCAGCCCCAAAATGAGGAATAAACAGCCCAAAAAGGAGGGAAAACAGACCCAAAAAATGAGGAGAAATCATCCCCAAAATGAGGAATAAACAGCTCAAAAAGGAGGGAAAACAGCTCCAAAAAATGAGGAGAAATCAGCCCCAAAATGAGGAATAAACAGCCCAAAAAATGGGGGAAAGCAGTTGACAAAAATGAGGAGAAATCAGCCCCAAAATGGGGAAAAACTGCCCCAAAATGAGGGAAAACAGCACGAAAAATGAAAGGAAAACAACGCCAAAATGAGGGGAAAACCAGCCAAACATAAGGAACAAACAGCCCAAAAAATGGGGAAAAGCAATGTGAAAAATGAGAGAAAATCAGCCCAAAAGTGGGGGGAAATAGCCCCAAAAATGAGGATAAAACAGCCCCAAAATGAGGAAGGAAACGGCTCAAAATGAGGGGAAATAGCCCCAAAAATTGAGGGAAAAACAGGTGAAAAATGAGGGAAAATCAGCCTAATTGGGATAAACATTTCTGTTACTTGTGATAGATTTACTTAATTTTTATAATTAATTACATTTTAAAATGTTGATTATATCTAAAATAATTCTGATCTAAAGTAATTTCTATTTTAAAAAAAATTTTTGTTTGTTTTTCTTTATTATTTATTTATTAATAATTTATTATTCATTATTGGTTATTATTTTATCCATATTTCAAATTAAAATATTCATTGAACTGGATTTTCTTTGCCTTTCTCCTTTAGGGAAGGAATTCCAGGCTGGAATTTCAAGGTTGAAAATCAGAATTTCTCCCATTTTCTCCACCTTGGAAGAATCAGGTTCCAAAATCTGGGAAAGAATCCATCAAAACAGGAGGATGGAATTAATCAAGTAAATTTTATCTTTTATTATTAATTAATTTAATATATTTTAATCTAATTTAAATACAGAAACCACTTAAACACATTCCAAATCCTGCTTCAATTCCTTTTTTTTTTCCATATCCCTCATGAAATTTGGGATGGGACAGAAATTGGAGAGCCCTGAGCTCCCAAACTTTTAATTTTTTTTAGGAATAAACCCAAATTTGCTGTCCCACAATGAATTCCAGAGTAAAGAAGGAGATTTTTAGGGAATCAGGGGATAATTAAAGACTAATTATGGACTAATTAAGGAAGTTGTTCTGAGCCAAAGCAGATTTTTATCTCAGGAATAATTTGGATTTGGGATGGGCCCTTCCCACGCTTTTTGTGCTGCTATAAATGGAACTCTTAATTCACTTCTCTTTTCCCAGATGCCAAAATGTTGATTAAAACAATGATAAAAGAATGATTGAAATAATGATTAAAATATTTTCCTCTTTTGGGATGAGATTTAAGGAGAAAATTCCAGAATTCAGGATAAGCAGAGGAGGTTTGGGCTTGTGGTGGTTGTGGGCAAAAGATGAGTTTGGGCTGGAAAAGCCTCAAAAATTGGGGGAAAAAGGCACAAAAATGGGGGGAAAACAGCTCAAAAATTGAGGGGAAAAAAGCAAAAATCTGTGGGAAATTGCAGCCCAAAAATGAGGGAAAAATAAAAGAAAAATGAGGAAAAACAGCCCCAAAAATGGGAGAAAAAATAGCCAAAAAATTGGAGTGAAAATAGCCCCAAAAAAATGAGGGAAACAACTCAAAAATTGAGGAAAAAATAATCCAAAATGGGGAAAAAATATGAACCAAAAATGGAAAAAAAAACCCACCAAAAAGTGATGGGAAAATAGTAAAAAATGGGGGAAAGCAGCCCCAAAAATGAGGAAAAATGGCTTAAAAAATGAGAGAAATCCAGCCAAAAATGGGAAAATTAAAAAAGCATTGAAATCTTTTCAATAATAAAGGAACAATCCCAAAATAATCATTAAAATCTCTTTTTTAATAGCAGGAAATTCCCATTTTTTGGAGAGGTTTCCTGGAAAAGCAGGGATGTAGAAAATGGGGAATATTTTGGAAATTCCAAAATAACCCCTGGGGGGGAGGAAAAAATGGCGAATTCCTTAAAAATTCCATAATAAATAAATTAGTAATCGCTAATTAATAAATTAATTCTCATTAGGGACAACCCCAGCAGGAATTCAGAGTGAAAATTTGATTTTCCAGCGGGAAAAAAATCGAATTTTTTAGTTTTTTGGGGGTTTTTTTCGACCCAAAAAAGCCACAGAATCGTTTAAAAAGTTGCTGAAATCTCTTGGGAGATAATTCCCTGGAAACATTCCCAAAATCCCGAGGTTTTCAGCCAAAATTTCTCCTTCCATCGCTATTCCCAAAAAAAAAAAAGGAATAAAACCGGGAAAATTTAGAATAAAAAGGAGAAAATCGAGAGGGGGAAATAAAATCCAAACCGGGAATTCCACGGTGGGATTTTCCCTTTGGAATTTTAAGGTGGAATTTTGTTTTTTTCCGAGTTCTGGATCCTCCCCTTGGCTCCTCCCCTCCCCACCCCTTTTTCCTTGGAGTTCCGACTCCTTTCCCGGCTGTTTCTCCCTAAAAAATCCAAGGAAATTCCTGGAATTCTCATTCCCAGCCTGATCCAGGATGGGTAAGAGATCCCAAAATCCCCAAAAATCCCCCCAAAAATCCCCAAAATTCCCGGTTTTTGCTGATTGTGACTTCCCGAGGCGGGGGGGGGAGGGGGTAAAAAAATCCAATTTTTCCTTGGATTTTCATATTCCCTAAAAACCCCGCTGGGTTTTAATTCCAAATTTGAATTCTTTCCTTGTAATCCCATTTTCCTTCGAATGAGTTGGGAATTTTGAATCCCTAAACTTCTAAAAACTGGGGGAAAAAACCTGGATTTCCTGGCTGGGAGCAGGAAAAACCTTTGGAAAAATTTTTAAGGATCAGAATTGAGTTTTTCCTTGATATTTTTTTGGGATAAATCCCTGATTTCCAGGATATTTTTCCTGTTTTTTTTAAGGATAAAACCTTGGATTTCCATGAACTTTCACTTTTGGCTCGGTGGGACAAGTGGGAGGGGCCAAAACTTGGAAATTGTTTCCATGGGAATTATTGGGAATTCAAACTAGAGGGGGAAAAAAAAAAATTAAAATCAGGAATTTTGGGATCAAACTCAGCCAAAAAAAAAAAGAGGAATTTTTTGCAGGAATGTGTAGCCAAAAAGACCCAACATTCCAACCAAAAATATCCCGATTTTCCCTGGAATTTTTTTTCACTCTCAAGTGGAATTTTTCAAGGAATTGTTTTGGCTCCAAGGTCCTGGAAGTCAATAAAAAAAAAAAATTGGGATTGATTGACACACCTAGAAGGACCTGGGAGCTGCAAAAAATCGGGAATTATGGAAGGAAAGAAATCCTGGAATGCTCTGGAAAATGAACTCCTTCCATTTCCCTGGGAATTTGCTTTTTTCTGGGAGAAGATTCCTGAAATTCTTGGGGTTTTTTTCCTGGGGTTTCTCTGTTGTTGGGGTTTAAATTTGAATTTTGGGGGTTTTTTTCCCAAATTTAATCAGGATTTGCCTCCCTGGGATTTGGAATATTTATTAAACCTTGGAATTCCAAAGAAATTCCCATTTTTTTCCAGCCCCTGCTGAAATCCCCAATTTTTCCCCTCCTAATTTGGCGCTTTGGGGTCAAGTCAGGGAGCCAAAAATTGGGATAAATTCCAAGGTTTTATTCCTTGGAATGGGCAAATCCAAGGCCCAAAAATTGGGAATGGGGAGTTGGGGATGGGGAATTCCATGGATTTAGGGCTGGGAATTGGCAATTCCATGGATTTAAGGCTGGGAATTGGGAATGAGGAATTGGGAATGGGGAATTCCATGGATTTAGGGCTGGGAATTGGGAATTCCATGGATTTAGGGCCAGGAATTGGGAATTCCATGGATTTAAGGTTGGGAATGAGGAATGAGGAATTGGGAATGGGGAATTCCATGGATTTAGGGCTGGGAATGGGGAGCAGGGAATGGGGAATGGGGAATTCCATGGAATGGGGAATTGGGAATGGGGAATTCCATGGATTTAAGGCTGGGAATGGGGAGTAGGGAGTTGGGAATGGGGAATTCCATGGATTTAGGGCTGGGAATTGGGAATGGGGAATTCCATGGATTTAGGGCTGGGAATTGGGAATGGGGAATTCCATGGATTTAGGGCTGGGAATTGGGAATAAGGAATTGGGAATGGGGAATTCCATGGATTTAGGGCTGGGAATGGGGAATTCCATGGATTTGAGGCTGGGAATGGGGAATTCCATGGATTTAGGGCCGGGAATTGGGAATTCCATGGATTTAAGGTTGGGGATGGGGAATGAGGAATTGGGAATGAGGAATTCCATGGATTTAGGGCTGGGAATGGGGAATTGGGAATTGGGAATTCCATGGATTTAGGGCTGGGAATGGAGAATTGGGAATTGGGAATTCCATGGATTTAGGGCTGGGAATGGAGAGCAGGGAATTGGGAATGGGGAATTCCATGGATTTAAGGCTGGGAATGGGGAGTAGGGAGTTGGGAATGGGGAATTCCATGGATTTAAGGCTGGGAATTGGGAATGAGGAATTGGGAATGGGGAATTCCATGGATTTAGGGCTGGGAATTGGGAATGAGGAGCCAATGGAAGGCCCCACATTCCCGGGATCTTTGTGCCGCGGAAACTCCGGAATTCTCCCCTTTTCCAGCGGGAACGTGCGGAACGTGCGGGCCAGGCTATCCCAGCCCCCTGGAGGCCATGAAAGGCAAGTTTGGCATTCCCAAATCCCAGAATTTATCTGGGATCCAGGCAGGGGGAAAAAAAAAACCTGGAAAAGCAGGAATGGGGGGTGTGGTTTATCCGGGAATAACGGCTGGAATGGCGCAGGGCCCCGGGAGCGGCTGCTGTACCTGCCCTGCATCTACCGGAACACCGGGATCAACATTCCCGATTTCCTGGCCACCGTGGACGTGGATCCACAATCGCCACAGTACTGCCAGGTGAGGGTGCCCGGAGAATCCCGGGAAATCTGGGAGAATTTGGGATCCCAAATCCATGAGAATCTGGGAAAATCCAGGAGAATCCATGGATGTTGATCCCCAAGCGCCGCGGTACTGCCAGGTGAGGATGCCCGGAGAATCCCAGGAAATCGGGGGGAATCCAGGGGAATTTGGGATCCCAAATCCATGAGAATCTGGGAAAATCCGGGAGAATTTGGGATCCCAAATCCATGAGAATCTGGGAAAATCCAGGAGAATTTGGGATCCCAAATCCATGAGAATCTGTGAAAATCTGGGAGAATTTGGGGTCCCAAATCCATGAGAATCTGGGAAAATCTGGGAGAATTTGGGATCCCAAATCCATGAGAATCTGGGAAAATCTGGGAGAATTTGGGATCCCAAATCCATGAGAATCTGGGGGGAATCCAGGAGAATTTGGGATCCCAAATCCATGAGAATCTGGGAAAGTCCGGGAGAATTTGGGGTCCCAAATCCATGAGAATCTGGGAAAATCTGGGTGAATTTGGGATCCCAAATCCATGAGAATCTGGGAAAATCCAGGAGAATCCATGGATGTGGATCCCAAATCGCCACAGTACTGCCAGGTGAGGATGCCCGGAGAATCCGGGGGGAATCCAGGAGAATTTGGGATCCCAAATCCATGAGAATCTGGGAGAATCTGGGGGAATTGGGGAGAATTTGGGATCCCAGATCCGTGAGAATCTTGGGGAGAATCTGAGAGAACTCAGGAGAATCTAGGATCCAAAATCCAGGAGAATCAGGGAGAATCCAGGAGAATCTGGGAGAACTCAGGAGAATCCAGGATCCTGAATCTGGGAGAATCCCAAATCTGGGAGAATCCAGGATCCTGAATCTGGGATCCCAAATCCCCAAATCTGGGAGAATCTGGGACCCCAAATCCTGGAGAATCTGGGAGAATCCCAAATCTGGGAGAATCCAGGAGAATCTGGAATCCCAAATCTGGGAGAATCCAGGATCCTGAATCTGGGAGAATCCCAAATCTGGGAGAATCCAGGATCCTGAATCTGGGAGAATCCCAAATCTGGGAGAATCCAGGATCCTGAATCTGGGAGAATCCCAAATCTGGGAGAATCCGGGAGAATCCAGGATCCTGAATCTGGGAGAATCCCAAATCTGGGAGAATCCAGGAGAATCTGAGATCCCAAATCCGGGAGAATCTGGGATCCTGAATCTGGGAGAATCCCAAATCTGGGAGAATCCGGGAGAATCTGAGATCCAAAATCCAGGAGAATCTGGGATCCTGAATCTGGAATCCCAAATCTGGGAGAATCCAGGATCCTGAATCTGGGAGGATCCTGAATCTGGGAGAATCCCAAATCTGGGAGAATCCAGGAGAATCTGGGACCCCAAATCCAGGAGAATCCAGGATCTCAAATCCTGCTCCAGCGCTGCCAGGTCCCGAAATCCGTTAAAAACCCAGAAAATTCCAGGAAAAAAACAGAAAAAAACAGAAAAAAACAGAAAAAAAATCCCAGAAATCCCAGAGAAACTTGGGATTTGGAAAACATTGGAATTCCCTCCCCTTTTGCAGGTTATCCACCGGCTGCCCATGCCCAACGTGGGGGACGAGCTGCACCACTCGGGCTGGAACGCCTGCAGCAGCTGCCACGGGGATCCCGGCAAATCCCGGGATTTCCTCATCCTCCCCGCCCTCGTCTCATCCCGAATCTACGTCGTGGACGTGGCCACCGAGCCCCGAGCTCCCCGCATCCACAAGGTTCCCCCTCTGGGCATTCCCTCCTTTTTTCCTGCTTTTTCCATGCTTTTATCCTGATTTTTTTCCCTTTTTCCCACTTATTTTTCCCATTTTTTTATTTTCCCCCACTCTGTTTTTTCCCTGATTTTTTCCTGATTTTTTTCCCCTTTTCCCACTTATTTTTCCCTTTTTTTTTGTTCTTTTCTTTTTTTCCTCCCCTTCCTGTTTTTTCCCTGATTTTTTCCTGATTTTTTTCCCTTTTCCCCGTTTATTTTTCCCATTTATTTTTCTCATTTATTTTTCCCTTTTTCTCATTCTTTTATTTCCCCCCTTGTTTTTTCCCTGATTTTTTCCTGATTTTTTTCCCTTTTTCCCACTTATTTTTCCCTTTTTTTTGTTATTTTATTCCCCCCCCGTTTTTTCCCTGATTTTTTCCTGATTTTTTTCCCTTTTCCCATTTATTTTTCCCTTTTTTTCATTATTTTATTCCCCCCCCTCCGTTTTTCCCTGATTTTTTCCTGATTTTTTTCCCCTTTTCCCCAATTATTTTTCCCATTTATTTTTCCCTTTTTTTCATTCTTTTATTTTTTTCCTCCCCTTCCTGTTTTTTCCCTGATTTTTTTCC
Organism: Poecile atricapillus; assembly: GCF_030490865.1. Classification (NCBI taxonomy): domain Eukaryota; kingdom Metazoa; phylum Chordata; class Aves; order Passeriformes; family Paridae; genus Poecile; species Poecile atricapillus. Next base: position 1,379,940 of record NC_081281.1, on the reverse strand, counting down.
TGATTTTTCCCCCTTTTTCCCATTTATTTTTCCTTTTTTTTTGTTCTTTTATTTTTTTCCTCCCCTTCCTGTTTTTTCCCTGATTTTTTCCTGATTTTTCCCCCTTTTTCCCCACTTATTTTTCCCATTTTTTTATTTTATCCCAATTTTTCCCTGATTTTATTCCCTTTTTTCCCCCCTTTTCCATCCTTTCATCCCAATTTTTTTCCTGATTATTTTTCCTTTTCCCCCCTGATTTTATTCCCTTTTTTTCTCCCTTTTCCATCCTTTTATCCCAATTTTTCCCTGATTTTTCGCTGCCTTTTCCACTCTTTTATCCCAGATTTCTCCCTGATTTAATTCCCTTTTTTCCCCCCCTTTTCCATCCTTTATCCCAATTTTTTCCTGATTATTTTTCCTTTTCCCCCCTGATTTTATTCCCTTTTTTCCCCCCTTTTCCATCCTTTTATCCCAATTTTTCCCTGATTTTATTCCCTTTTTTTTCCCCCCTTTTCCATCCTTTCATCCCAATTTTTTTCCCTGATTATTTTCCTTTTCCCCCCTGAATTTTTCAGGGTTTTTGGGTAATTCCAGGTGGTGGAAGCTGAGGAATTATCCCGAAATTTCCCCCTGATTTTAATCCCTTTTTTCCCGCCTTTTCCATCCTTTATCCCAATTTTTTTCCTGGTTATTTTTCCCTGCCTTTTCCACTCTTTTATCCCAAATTTCTCCCTGATTTTGTTCCCTTTTTTTCCCCCTTTTCCATCCTTTTATCCCAATTTTTTCCCTGATTTTTCGCTGCCTTTTCCACTCTTTTATCCCAAATTTCCCCCGATTTTATTCCTTCTTTCCCCCCCTTTTCCATCCTTTATCCCAATTTTTTTCCTGATTATTTTTCTTATTTCCCCCCTGATTTTATTCCCTTTTTTTCCCCCCTTTTCCACTCTTTTATCCCAATTTTATTCCCTTTTTTTCCCCCCTTTTCCATCCTTTCATCCCAATCTTTTTCCTGATTGTTTTTCCTTTTCCCCCCTGAATTTTTCCATCTTTTTGGGTAATTCCAGGTGGTGGAAGCTGAGGAATTATCCCGAAATTTCCCCCTGATTTTATTCCCTTTTTTCCCCCATTTCCATCCTTCTATCCCAGTTTTTCCCTGATTTTTCCCTGCCTTTTCCACTCTTTTATCCCAAATTTCCCCCTGATTTTATTCCCTTTTTTCCCCCCTTTTCCATCCTTTCATCCCAATTTTTTTCCTGATTATTTTTCTTATTTCCCCCTGATTTTATTCCCTTTTCTGCCCCCATTTTCCATCCTTTTATCCCAATTATTCCCTGATTTTTCGCTGCCTTTTCCACTCTTTTATCCCAAATTTCTCCCTGATTTTATTCCCTTTTTCCCCCCTTTTCCCCCCTTTTCCATCCTTTCATCCCAATCTTTTTCCTGATTATTTTTCTTATTTCTCCCTGATTTTATTCCCTTTTTTCCCCCCTTTTCCACTCTTTTATCCCAATTTTATTCCCTTTTTTCCCCCCTTTTCCATCCTTTTATCCCAATTTTTTCCTGATTATTTTTCCTTTTCCCCCCTGATTTTAATCCCTTTTTTCCCCTCTTTTCCATCCTTCTATCCCAATTTTTCCCTGATTTTTCGCTGCCTTTTCCACTCTTTTATCCCAAATTTCCCCGATTTTATTCCCTTTTTCCCCCCCTTTTCCCCCATTTTCCATCCTTTATCCCAATTTTTTCCTGATTATTTTTCCTTTTCCCCCCTGATTTTATTCCCTTTTTTCCCCCCTTTTCCACTCTTTTATCCCAATTTTATTCCCTTTTTTTCCCCCTTTTCCATCCTTTCATCCCAAATTTTTTCCCTGATTATTTTTCCTTTTCCCCCCTGAATTTTTCCGGCTTTTTGGGTAATTCCAGGTGGTGGAAGCTGAGGAATTATCCCGGAAAGGCGGCGCCGCTTTCCCTCACACTTCCCACTGCCTTCCCTCGGGTGAAATCCTCATCAGCTGCCTGGGGGATCCCCAGGGAAATGGAAAAGGTTTGGAATTCCCAAAAATTCCCAAAAATTCCCAAAATTCCACCCCAAAATCCCCCCTGGGATTTTATTTCCCCATCCCCAAAAATCCTTCAAATAATTGGAATTTTCCTGGGGTTTTTTTAAGCATGTTCCAGGAGTTTTTTAATTGGTTTTCCAAGGGAAATAATTCCAGGAGTTACTGTTATTAGTAATAATGATATTATTAATATAATAACATTAATAATGCTAAATTTATAAAGCACTATAATTATAGTATATAAAATTAATATAATAAATATAATAAATGTAACATAGTATAATAAATATAATATAATATAATATAATATAATATAATATAATATAATATAATAAATACAATATAATATATAATATAATATAATATAATACAGTATAATATAACACAATATATAATATAATATAATATAACACAATATAATATAATACATTAGATTTATAACAGAATATAATATAATTATAATGTATAAAATAAGCTTTATATAAAATAATATAAACTTATAATAAAAATAATAACATTAAAATAATGCATTATTATGTATTTATATATTATATATTTGTATGTTTATAAATATATTATATTTTTTATATATTTGTATAATTTCACTATAATCTCTTACTATAATTATATAACTAATGAATGTTATTAATACCTATTAACTATATTTATTATCTTTATTTTATTATACTGTAAGATATAGATTAGTATATTAATATCTTATTAGCATTAATATTGTTAATGGTATTAATTACTATTAATTATAAATACTACTGGCTATTAATATAATTAAATAACACTGTAATTATAATTAATATTATTATGAATTGTAATTATTTATGCATTATTAATTATTGACTATTTCCATTGTCTTTATTCTTACATCTAAATTTTAAACAAGAAAAAATAAATTGAAATAGATAAAAATAAAATAGATAAAAAATAAATTAAAATAGATAAAAAATAAATTAAAATAGATAAAAAATAAATTAAAATATATATGAATAAATTAAAATAGATAAATAAGTTAAAATAGATATAAATAAATTAAAATAGATAAAAATAAATTAAAATAGATAAAAAATAAATTACAATAGATATAAATAAAGTAAAATAGATAAAAATAAATTAAAATAGATTAAAAAAAATTAAAATAGATATAAATAAAGTAAAATAGACAAAAAATAAATTAAAATATATATAAATAAATTAAAATAGATAAAAAATAAATTAAAATAGATATAAATAAATTAAAATAGATAAAAAATAAATTAAAATATATATAAATAAATTAAAGTAGATATAAATAAAGTAAAATAGACAAAAAATAAATTAAAATAGATATAAATAAATTAAAATAGATAAAAAATAAATTAGAATAGATATAAATAAATTAAAATAGATAAAAATAAATAAACAATTTCTTTTATTTAAGTCTCTATAAACCTCTCCAAAACTCTTTTTTTTCATTTTTGGGGAATTTTTTTCCAGGCACTTTCATCCTCCTGGATGGAAAAACCTTCGAAGTGAAAGGAAATTGGGAAAAAGGAGGGAAAAATCCCAATTTGAGCTACGATTTCTGGTACCAGCCCCGGCACAACGTCCTCATCAGCACCGAGTGGGGAGTTCCCAAATTCCTGGAGCAAGGATTCAACCCCAAGGATGTGCAGGAAGGTCAGCAGCAAAAATTCCCAACAAATTCCCTTGGTTTGGGAAAAAAATCCTGGAAAAAATCCGTTTTTTCCAGGCAGAAATACGTGAAAAAATCCGGTTTTTCCAGCAGAAATTCCTAAAAATAAATGGATTTTTTGAGAGAGGAGATTTCGGAAAAAATTGGATTTTTGAGAGTGGAAATTCCTAAAAAATTCAATTTTTAAGAAAAGAAATTTTTTAAAAAATTGGATTTTTGAGAGCCGAAATTCTCAAAAAATTGTATTTTTTAGGAGCAGAAATTCCTAAAAAATTCAATTTTTAAGAAAAGAAATTTTTTAAAAAATTGTATTTTTTAGGAGCAGAAATTCCTAAAAAATTCAATTTTCAAGAAAAGAAATTCCCAAAAAATTGGATTTTTGAGAGTAGAAATTCCTAAAAAATTCAATTTTTAAGAAAGGAAATTGCCAAAAAATTGGATTTTTGAGAGTAGAAGTTCCTAAAAAATTCCATTTTTTAGATCAGAAATTCCTAAAAATATTGGAATTTTTTTGAGAGCAGAAATTCTCAAAAAATTGTATTTTTTAAGAGCAGAAATTCCTAAAAAATTCAATTTTCAAGAAAGGAAATTCCAAAAAAATTGGATTTTTGAGAGTAGAAATTCCTAAAAAATTCAATTTTTAAGAAAAGAAATTTTTTAAAAAATTGGATTTTTGAGAGTAGAAATTCCTAAAAAATCCCATTTCATCGACTGAAAATCCCAAATAAATTCCTAAAAACTTCCATTCCTCACCCTGAAAACCCCCGAAAAACTCCGTTTTTTCCAAAAACCCCAATTTTCCAAAACAAAACCCAAAAACCCCCAAACTTCCCATCAAAAACCCGGAAAAAATCCAAATTTCACCCTCAAAACCCCTCTAAAAACCCAATTTCCCGCCTCTAAACCCCTTAAAAACCCATTTAATTTTTGTTTAAATGCTGATTTTCATCCCAAACCTTGGAATATTCCGGGTTTTTTGGGAATATTTTGGTTTTTCCAGGGCGTTACGGGCGCAGAATCAACGTTTGGGATTGGAGCGAGCGGCGGCTGCTGCAGGAGTTGGATTTGGGATCGGGAGCGATTCCCTTGGAAATTCGTTTCCTGCACGACCCCGACGCCACCCAGGGATTCGTGGGATGCGCCCTCAGCGGGGAAATCCGCAGGTTTTATCGGAATGCCGTGAGTTCCCGGGAATTTCCGGGGGGAAAATGGGAATTTCGGGGGTTTTGGTGGAATTTTGGGGGGTTTTTGTGGAATTTTTGGGGTTTTTTTTTAATTTTGGGGGGGTTTTTTTTGGAATTATTGGGGATTTTTTGGTGGAATTATTGGGGATTTTTTGGTGGAATTATTGGGGATTTTAGTGGAATTATTGGGGATTTTTGTGGAATCTTGGGGTTTTTTTCTGGAATTTTTGGGGTTTTTTTGAATTTTTGGGGGTTTTTTTGTGGAATTATTGGGGATTTTTCTCTGGAATTGTTGGGGGTTTTTTGGAATTTTGGGGGTTTTTTTCTGGAATTTTTGAGATTTCTGAGGAATTATTGGGGATTTTTCTCTGGAATTATTGGGGATTTTTGTTTGGAATTATTGGGGTTTTTTTGGAATTTTTGGGGTTTTTTTGTGGAATTTTTGGGGATTTTTGTGGAATTATTGGGGATTTTTTGGTGGAATTATTGGGGTTTTTTTGTGGAATTATTGGTGCTCTTTATGGAATTTTTGTGATTTTTTGTGGAATTTTGGGGGGTTTTTTTAATTTTTGGGGGTTTTTTTTTGGAATTTTTGGGGGTTTTTTTGATTTTTTGGTTTTTTGGGTTTTTTTAATTATTGGGGATTTTTCTCTGGAATTGTTGGGGTTTTTTTGGAATTTTGGGGGGTTTTTTCTGGAATTTTTGAGGTTTCTGAGGAATTTTTGGGTTGTTTTTGTGGAATTTGGGGGTTTTTTGGTGGAATTTTTGGGGGTTTTTTTTGAATTTTTGGGGATTTTTTGGTGGAATTATTGGGGGATTTTTGTGGAATTTTTGGGGATTTTTGTGGAATTTTTGGGGATTTTTTGGTGGAATTTTTGGGGATTTTTGTGGAATTTTGGGGTTTTTTTGGTGGAATTATTGGGGTTTTTTTTTGAATTTTTGGGGTTTTTTCTGGAATTATTTGTTTTTTTGGTGGAATTTTTGGGGATTTTTGTGGAATTTTGGGGTTTTTTTGTGGAATTATTGGATTTTTTCTGGAATATTTGCGTTTTTTTGTGGAATTCTGTGGTTTTTTTATGGAATTCTGTGTTTTCCCCACACAACTGCAGGATTTTAACAAAACTCCTGCAACTGAATTTTTTCCACAGAATTCCTGCATTTTGAGGGAATTCTTCCCGGTTTTCTCACGGTGGGATTGTGGGGTGGGGGTGGATATTCCAGGAATCCGTGGAATTCCAGGAGAAAATTCCATCTTTTCCCTCCCCCAGGAAGGAAAATGGGAAGCAGAGAAGGTGATCCAGGTGCCCCACAAGAAAGTCCAAGGATGGCTCCTCCCAGAAATGCCAGGTGAGAAATCTGGGAAAAATCTGGAAATTTGGGAAAAATCTGGGAATTTGGAAATTTGGGGAAAATCTGGGAATTTTCTCATGGATCCAAAGCGGGATTTTGGTGGAATTTCGATCCTTAAATGGCAAAAAAAAATCCAAATTTTTGAGATTTTTGAGAAAATCCAAATTTTCCAATTTTTTTTTTAAGGGAGAATTTTGGGATGAGCAAAGGAGAGGGGTCTGCTCCATGCTTGGGGTGGGATTTTCCAGGAAAATCCTTGGAATTTGGGTCTGGATGGGCTCAGGAATGATCCTGGGAATGCTGGAAGGGCCCCAATGTGAATTCTTAATAAAAATCCATGGAATTTGGGTCTGAATTAGCTCCAAACTTTTATTTTCTCCATAAAAATCCATGGAATTTGGGTCTGAATTAGCTCCAAACTTTTATTTTCTCCATAAAAATCCATGGAATTTGGGTCTGAATTAGCTCCAAACTTTTATTTTCTCCATAAAAATCCATGGAATTTGGGTCTGAATTGGCTCCAAACTTTTCTTTTCTACATAAAAATCCTGGAATTTTGGGTCTGAATTGACTCAATCTTTGATTTCTCCATAAAAAAATCCTGGAATTTGGGTCTGAATTGACTCAACCTTTTATTTTTCCATAAAAACCTTTGGAATTTGGGTCTGAATTGACTCAACCTTTTATTTTTCCATAAAAAATCATGGAATTTTGGGTCTGAATTGGCTCAATCCTTGATTTCTCCATAAAAACCTTTGGAATTCGGGTCTAAATTGACTCAATCCTTTAAAAAAGTGGAATTTGGGTCTGAATTGACTCCATCCTTTATTTTTCCATAAAAAATCATGGAATTTTGGGTCTGAATTCCCTCAGGAATCCTGGAATCATTCCCAAGGTCAATTTTATTCCCCCCAGCTCCTTTCCAATCCCTTTTTTTGCCGTTTCCACCTGGGAATTTGGGGTTTTTTGGGATTCTCCCTCCTCCCATTCCCTGATTTTCCTCTGGAATTTCCTCTGGAAGGGCTGATCACGGATATCCTGATTTCCCTGGATGACAGATTCCTGTATTTCAGCAACTGGATCCACGGCGACGTGCGCCAGTACGACATCTCCGACCCCAAAAATCCCAAACTGGTGGGGCAGGTCAGGAAAAAATTCCCAAAAGATTCCCCAAAATCCCCCAAATATTCCCAAAAAAAATCCCCCCAAAATCCCCAAAAAATTCCCCCCAAAATTCCCAAAAAAATCCCCAAAATTTGCAAAAAATTCCCAAAAAATTCCCCAGAAAATTCCCCCCAAAAATTCCTAAAAATTCCCCAAAATATTCCCCCAAAAATCTCAAAAAATCCCCCAACTATTCCCCAAAAAATCCCCAAAAATTCCCAAAAAAATTCCCCAAAAAAATTCCTAAAAAATCCCCCAAAAATTCACAAAAAATTCCCCTAAATTCCCAAAAAATTCCCCAAATATTCCCCAAAAAATTCCCCAGAAATCCCAAAAAAATTCCCCAAAAAATTCCCAAAAAAATTCCCAAAAAAATCCCAAAAAATTCCCCAAATATTCTCAAAACAAATTCCAAAAAAAATTCCAAAAAAATTCCCCCAAAAAAATCCCCAAATATTCCCCAAAAAATTCCCCCAAAAAATCCCAAAAATTCCAAAAAAAAATCCAAAAAAAATTCCCAAAAGTTCCCCAAATATTCCCCAAATATTCCCCAAAAAATTCCCAAAAATTAAAAAAAAATTCCCAAAAAATTAAAAAAAAAATTCCCCAAATATTCTCAAAACAAATTCCAAAAAAAATTCCAAAAAAAATCCCAAAAATTCCCCAAAAAATTCCCAAAATAATTAAAAAAAAATTCCAAAAAAATTCCAAAAAAATTCCCCAAAAAATTCCCAAAAATCCCCCCAAAAATTCCCCAAAAATCCCAAAAAATCCAAAAAAATTCCCCAAATATTCCCAAAAATTCCCCCAAAAATCCCCCAAAAATCCCCAAAAAATCCAAAAAAATTCCCCAAATATTCCCAAAAAAAATCCCCCAAAAATCCCCAAATATTCCCAAAAAAAATCCCCAGAAAATTAAAAAAAAATCCCCCCAAAAATCCCCCCAAAAATCCCCAAAAAATCCCCCAAAAAATCCCCAATAATCCCCAAAAAATTCCCAAAGAATTCCCCAAATATTCCCAAAAAATTCCCCAAAAATTCCTAAAATTTCCCGACCCATTCCCATGTTTTTGCCCGGGATTAATTTGATTTTTCCCAGGTTTTTCTGGGAGGCAGCATCTGCAAAGGGGGAGCAGTGACGGTGCTGGAAGATCGGGAATTGCGGGAGCAGCCGGAGCCCTTCGTGATCCAGGTGATTCCCAAATATTTTTTTCCCATGATTTTTCCCAGATTTTTGGGAATTTTTTCTCCCCACATCCAAAGGGAAATCCAGCTGGATTTTCCTCACTTAGGGATGAGTTTCATCCCTAAAAAAAAATCTGAATTTTCCCTTGGGGAGGGGAAAACAAAATCATTTTCCAGGTGGGATTTTTCCAGTGGGATGATTTTCCCTGTGGGATTATTTCCCTGTGGGATTTATTTTCCTGTGGGATGATGATTTATTTCCCAGTGGGATGATTTATTTTCCATGAGGGATGATTTTCCCTGTGGGATTTATTTTCCCTGTGGGATTTATTTTCCCAGTGGGATTTATTTTCCCAGTGGGATGATTTTCCATGAGGGATTATTTCCCTGTGGGATGATTTATTTTCCCTGTGGGATTTATTTTCCTGTGGGATGATTTATTTCCCAGTGGGATGATTTATTTCCCAGCGGGATTTATTTCCCAGTGGGATGATTCTCCATGAGGGATGATTTATTTCCATGAGGGATGATGATTTATTTCCCTGTGGGATGATGATTTTTTTCCTGTGGGATGATTTATTTTCCTGTGGGATGATGATTTATTTCCCTGTGGGATTTATTTCCCTGTGGGATGATTTATTTTCCTGTGGGATGATGATTTATTTCCCTGTGGGATGATGATTTATTTCCCAGTGGGATGATGATTTATTTTCCTGTGGGATTGATGATTTATTTCCCAGTGGGACGATGATTTATTTCCCTGTGGGATGATTTATTTCCCAGTGGGATTTATTTCCCAGTGGGATGATTTCTTTTCCTGTGGGATGATTTATTTCCATGAGGGATGATTTATTTCCTGATGATTCCCAGGGCAGGAAGGTGTCGGATTGATGATTTATTTCCTGTGGGATTGATGATTTATTTTCCTGTGGGATTGATGATTTATTTTCCCTGTGGGATGATGATTTATTTCCCAGTGGGATTTATTTTCCTGTGGGATTGATGATTTATTTTCCCTGTGGGATGATGATTTATTTCCCAGTGGGATTTATTTTCCTGTGGGATTGATGATTTATTTCCTGTGGGATGATTTATTTCCCTGTGGGATGTTGATTTATTTCCTGTGGGATGATGATTTATTTCCCAGTGGGATGATTTATTTCCCTGTGGGATGATGATTTATTTTCCTGTGGGATTGATGATTTATTTTCCTGTGGGATTGATGATTTATTTCCCTGTGGGATGATGATTTATTTTCCTGTGGGATGATGATTTATTTCCCAGTGGGATTTATTTTCCTGTGGGATTGATGATTTATTTCCCAGTGGGATTTATTTTCCTGTGGGACTGATGATTTATTTCCATGAGGGATGATTTATTTCCCAGTGGGATTTATTTTCCTGTGGGATGATTTATTTTCCTGTGGGATGATTTATTTTCCTGTGGGATGATTTATTTCCCAGTGGGATTTATTTTCCTGTGGGATTGATGATTTATTCCCTGTGGGATTGATGATTTATTTCCCTGTGGGATTGATGATTTATTTCCCAGTGGGATGATTTATTTTCCCTGTGGGATGATGATTTATTTTCCCTGTGGGATGATGATTTATTTCCCTGTGGGATGATTTATTTTCCTGTGGGATTGCTGATTCCCAGGGCAGGAAGGTGTCGGATTGATGATTTATTTTCTGTTGGATGATTTATTTCCCTATGGGATGATGATTTATTTTCCTGTGGGATGATGATTTATTTCCCTGTGGGATGATGATTTATTTCCATGAGGGATGATGATTTATTTCCTGATGATTCCCAGGGCAGGAAGGTGTCGGATTGATGATTTATTTCCATGTTGGATGATTTATTTCCCAGTGGGATTTATTCCCTGTGGGATTGATGATTCCCAGGGCAGGAAGGTGTCAGATTGATGATTTATTTTCCTGTTGGATGATTTATTTTCCTGTGGGATTGATGATTCCCAGGGCAGGAAGGTGTCGGATTGATGATTTATTTCCCAGTGGGATTTATTCCCTGTGGGATGATGATTTATTTCCCAGTGGGATGATGATTTATTTTCCTGTTGGATGATTTATTTCCCTGTGGGATGATGATTTATTTCCATGAGGGATGATTTATTTTCCTGTGGGATTGATGATTCCCAGGGCAGGAAGGTGTCAGATTGATGATTTATTTTCCTGTGGGATGATGATTTATTTCCCAGTGGGATTTATTCCCTGTGGGATTGCTGATTCCCAGGGCAGGAAGGTGTCGGGGGGGCCGCAGATGCTGCAGCTGAGCCTGGACGGGCGGCGGCTCTACGTGAGCAGCTCCCTGTACAGCGCCTGGGACCGGCTCTTCTACCCCGACCTCCTCAGGTCAGCGCCCACACCATTCATAATTCATCATTAATAATTAATAATTGGTGTACTAATAACATCTAATAACTGCTATACTAGTAACTTTCCCATTCCAAAATCCCTTCTCCCAATCCCAAACCCTTTTCCCAAATCTGTTCCCAGCCCCAAACATTTATCCCAATCCCAAACTCTTCTCCCAATCCCAAATCCCTTCTCCCAATCCCAAACTTTTTTCCCAAATCTCTTCCCAAATCCTTTCCCAATCCTAAACCCTTTCCCATTCCAAAATCCCTTCTCCCAATCCCAAATCCTTTGCCCAAATCCCGTTTCCCAGTCCCAAACATTTATCCCAATCCCGAACATTTATCCTAATCCCAAATCCCATTCCCCAGTCCCAAACCCTTTCCCATCCCAAAATCCCTTCTACCGATCCCAAACCCTTTTCCCAAATCCCACTTCCCATCCCCAAACATTTATCCCAATCCCAAACCCTTTTCCCAATCCCAAACCCTTCTCCCAATCCCAAATCCCTTCTTCCAATCCCAAACCCTTTTCCAAAATCCTTTCCCAATCCCAAATCCTTCAAACCCTTCTCCCAATCCCAAATCCTTTCCCATTCCAAAATCCCTTTTCCCAATCCCAAACCCTTCTCCCAATCCCAAATCCCTTCTCCCAATCCCAAACCCTTTTCCCAAATCCTTTCCCATCCCCAAACATTTATCCAAATCCCAAACCCTTCTCCCAACCCCAAACTCTTTTCCCAAATCCTTTCCCAATCTCAAATCCTTCAAACCCTTTTCCCAATCCCAAACCCTTTTCCCATCCCAACATTTATCCCAATCCCAAATCCTTCTCCCAATCCCAAACCCTTTCCCCAATCTCAAACCCTTCTCCCAACCCCAAACTCTTTTCCCAAATCCTTCCCCAGTCCCAAACCCTTCAAACCCTTCTCCCAATCCCAAACCTTTTCCCATTTCAAAATCCCTTCTCCCAATCCCAAATCCTTTCTCCCAATCCCAAATCCCTTCTCCCAATCCCAAATCCCTCCTCCCAATCCCAAACCCTTCTCCCAATCCCAAATCCCTTCTCCCAATCCCAAACCCTTCTCCCAATCCCAAACCCTTTCCCATTCCAAAATCCCTCCTCCCAATCCCGAACCCTTCTCCCAATCCCAAACTCTTTTCCCAAACCCTTTTCCCAATCCCAAATCCCTTCTCCCAATCCCAAATCCCTTCTCCCAATCCCAAATCCCTTCTCCCAATCCCAAATCCCTTTTCCCAATCCCAAATCCCTTCTCCCAATCCCAAATCCCCTCTCCCAATCCCAAACTCTTTTCCCAAACCCTTTTCCCAATCCCAAATCCCTTCTGCCAATCCCAAATCCCTTTTCCCAATCCCAAATCCCTCCTCCCAATCCCAAACTCTTTTCCCAAATCCTTTCCCAATCCCAAACCCTTTCCCGTTCCAAAATCCCTTCTCCCAATCCCAAATCCCATTTCCCAATCCCAAACCCTTTTCCCAGCTCCTCCCTCCCCTTTTCCCAACCCTTTTTTCCCCTTTCCCGACCCCATTCCCATTCTTTTCCTTTCCCTGCATTCCCAGGGAGGGCTCGGTGCTGCTGCAGCTGGACGTGGACACGGAGCGGGGCGGCCTGGCCGTCAATCCCAAATTCCTGCTGGATTTCGGGAAGGAGCCGGGCGGGCCCTGCCTGGCGCACGAGATGCGGTACCCGGGGGGGGACTGCACCTCCGACATCTGGATCTGATCCCGGGAATCCTGCGGGAATTCTGCGGGAATTCTGGGAATGGGGAATGGGGAACGGCACCTCCGACATCTGGATCTGATCCCGGGAATCCTGGGAATTCTGGGAATGGGGAATGGGGAACGGCACCTCCGACATCTGGATCTGATCCCGGGAATTCCGGGAATTCTGGGAATTCTGGGAATGGGGAATGGGGAACGGCACCTCCGACATCTGGATCTGATCCCGGGAATCCCGGGAATTCCGGGAATTCTGGGAATTCTGGGAATGGGGAACGGCACCTCCGACATCTGGATCTGATCCCGGGAATCCCGGGAATTCCGGGAATTCCGGGAATTCTGGGAATTCTGGGAATGGGGAATGGGGAACGGCACCTCCGACATCTGGATCTGATCCCGGGAATTCTGCGGGAATTCCGGGAATTCTGGGAATGGGGAATGGGGAACGGCACCTCCGACATCTGGATCTGATCCCGGGAATTCTGCGGGAATTCTGGGAATTCTGGGAATTTGGGGAATGGGGAACGGCACCTCCGACATCTGGATCTGATCCCGGGAATTATTTGGGAATTCTGGGAATGGGGAATGGGGAACGGCACCTCCGACATCTGGATCTGATCCCGGGAATTCTGCGGGAATTCTGGGAATTCTGGGGGAATGGGGAACGGCACCTCCGACATCTGGATCTGATCCCGGGAATCCCGGGAATTCCGGGAATGGGGAACGGGGAACGGCACCTCCGACATCTGGATCTGATCCCGGGAATTCTGCGGGAATTCTGGGAATTCTGGGAATTTGGGGAATGGGGAACGGCACCTCCGACATCTGGATCTGATCCCGGGAATTCTGTGGGAATTCTGGGAATGGGGAATGGGGAACGGCACCTCCGACATCTGGATCTGATCCCGGGAATCCCGGGAATTCCGGGAATGGGGAACGGGGAACGGCACCTCCGACATCTGGATCTGATCCCGGGAATTCTGCGGGAATTCTGGGAATTCTGGGAATTTGGGGAATGGGGAACGGCACCTCCGACATCTGGATCTGATCCCGGGAATTCTGTGGGAATTCTGGGAATGGGGAATGGGGAACGGCACCTCCGACATCTGGATCTGATCCCGGGAATTCTGCGGGAATTCTGGGAATTCTGGGAATGGGGAATGGGGAACGGCACCTCCGACATCTGGATCTGATCCCGGGAATCCTGCGGGAATTCTGGGAATGGGGAATGGGGAACTGCACCTCCGACATCTGGCTGTGATATCCCGGGAATTCTGCGGGAATTCTGGGAATGGGGAATGGGGAACGGCACCTCCGACATCTGGATCTGATCCCGGGAATTCTGCGGGAATTCTGGGAATTCTGGGAATGGGGAACGGCACCTCCGACATCTGGATCTGATCCCGGGAATCCCGGGAATTCCGGGAATTCTGGGAATGGGGAATGGGGAACGGCACCTCCGACATCTGGATCTGATCCCGGGAATTCCGGGAATTCTGGGAATGGGGAATGGGGAACGGCACCTCCGACATCTGGATCTGATCCCGGGAATCCCGGGAATTCTGGGAATTCTGTGGGAATTCTGGGAATGGGGAACGGCACCTCCGACATCTGGATCTGATCCCAGGAATCCCGGGATTTATTTGGGAATTTGGGAATTCAGGATTTGGGAATTTGGGAATTCACAGACTCCAACATCCACCTCTGATCCCAGGAAATTGAGGATTCCTCCCATTTTTTTCCACCTCCTTTTCCCTCCCCATCCCTTTTTCCCAGGGAATTTGGGATGCCTGGAGCTTGATCCGCTCCCAGAATTCCAATTCTGGAGCTAAAAAATCATTTTCTGATCAAAAAATCCCAATAAAATTCTCCTTCCAGCAGCAAAAATTCCAAATTTTTGGGGGGGATTTTGTGCATTTTTGGCATTTTTTTGGTTAAAAAAAATATAATTTCCCAATATTTTCCCATCTTTTCTGGCTGCATTTCCACAAAAACCGGGAATTTTCCATTGGAAAAGGTTCCTGATGTCGTTTTCCATCTTTTTTTTTGTTGTATTGAGAGGAAATGGGGATAAAATAGGGATAAAAGAGAGGTGAAATAGGGATTAAATAGAGAGAAAATGTGGAAAAATTATGGATAAAGTGTGAATAAAATAGGGATAAAATTGGGGTAAAAGATGGAAAAAATAGAGGGAAAAACGGGGATAAAGTAGAGAAAAATAAGGATAAAATAGGAATCAAATGCAGAGAAATAGGAATAAAATAGGAAAAAAATAGGAACAAAATAGGGATAAAATAGGGATAAAATGTAAATTAAATAGGGAAAAAACAGGTAGAAAATAGAGGAAAAATAAGGGGGAAATGGGGATAAAAGAAATGTAAAATAGGGATAAAATGGAAAAGAAATGGGGATAAAATATAAATTAAATAGGGATAAAATAGAGGTAAAAAAGGGATAAAATAGGGATAAATAAAGGGATAAAATAGGGGTTAAAAAGGGAGAAAATAAGGATAAAATAGGGAAAAAATAGGGATAAAAAAGGGATAAAATAGGGATAAAAACCCAAAATCCTGGAATGCTTTGGGACGGAAAAGATCCTTAAATCCCATCCAATCCCACCCCAATCCCACGGGCATTCCCGGTGATCCAGGGGGATCCAGGGGTGGGGAATCCATGGAAAAATCTGGGGCAGGATCCAGGATTTATCCCGAAAATCCCATCTGAGCCAAAACAGGGAATCCTGGAACGCTTTGGGATGGAAAAGATCCCAAAGATCCTTAAAAATCCAGGGCTGGGGACATTCCCACCGTGCCAGGGGGTCCTGGAGACTCCCAGGGATGGGGAATCCATGGAAAATCTCGGGCAGGATCCAGGATTTATCCCGAAAATGCCAAAGAAACCAACCCAGGGAATCCTGGAACGCTTTGGGATGGAAAAGATCCTTAAATCCCATCCAATCCCAGCCCAATCCCACGGGCAGAGACATTCCCGGTGTTCCGGGGGGATCCAGGGGTGCGGAATCCATGGAAAAAACGGGGGCGGGGTTTGTCCCGGGATCTTTCCGGGAATGAGGCTCGGGAAGCAGCGGCTGATGCAGGGAACGACTTTATTGAGAGCGGGATAAAGCAGAGCCGGGCGGAGCAGCGGGGCCGGGACCGGGATGGGAACGGGATGGGAACGGGAATGGACCGGGAATGGACCGGGAATGGACCGGGAATGGGCTGGGATGGGAACGGGAATGGACCGGGATGGCTGGGATGGACCGGGAATGGCTGGGATGGACCGGGAATGGACCGGGATGGGAACGGGAATGGACCGGGAATGGCTGGGATGGGACCGGGATGGGACCGGGATGGACCGGGAATGGACCGGGATGGGACCGGGATGGGCTGGGATGAACCGGGAATGCCTCGGGATGGGCTGGAATGAACCGGGATGGCTCGGGGGTGTCCCAGGATGGAGTGGGAATCGTTCGGGAATGTCCTGGGATCGGCTGGGATGGCTCGGGAATGTCCCAGGATGGACCGGGATGGGACCGGGAATGTCCCGGGCCAGGACAGATCCGAGCCCGGCGCTGCCCTCGCTGCTGCCGGCGCTGCCGGAGCTCCGGAGGCTCCCGGAGAGCTCGGGGACATCCCGGGGACAGCTCGGGGACAGCTCGGGGACAGCTCGGGGACAGCGGGGACAGCCCGGGGACAGCTCGGGGACAGCCCGGGGACAGCCCGGGGACAGCTCGGGGACAGCTCGGGGACAGCTCGGGGACATCCCGGGGACAGCGGGGACAGCCCGGGGACAGCCCGGGGACAGCGGGGACAGCCCGGGGACAGCCCGGGGACAGCCCGGGGACAGCCCGGGGACAGCCCGGGGACAGCCAAGAGTCCCGGCGCTGCTTTC
The DNA here is from genome assembly GCF_030490865.1 of Poecile atricapillus. Lineage (NCBI taxonomy): Eukaryota > Metazoa > Chordata > Aves > Passeriformes > Paridae > Poecile > Poecile atricapillus. Next base: position 1,363,324 of record NC_081281.1, on the reverse strand, counting down.
CCAGAAACAGGATCGAGATTCCAGCGGGAACGGGGAATCCCAAAGCCTGGAATCACCCGAGAGGATCCCAAATCTGGGATTCCCAAAGCCCGGAATCACCCGGAGGATCCCAAACCCCTCAGCCAGGGGATCCCAAACTCCTCAGCCAGGGGATCCCAAACCCCTCAGCCAGGGGATCCCAAAGTCGGGAATCCCCCCAAACCCTGACCCAGGGCACCCCAAACCTTCACCCAGGGGATCCCAAAGCCGGGAATCCCCGCAAATCCTCACCCAGGACACCCCAAACTCTCATCCAGGACACTCCAAACCTTCACCCAGGGGATCCCAAAGTCGGGAATCTCCCCAAACCCTCACCCAGGGGATCCCAAAGTCGGGAATCCCCGCAAATCCTCACCCAGGACACCCCAAACTCTCATCCAGGACACTCCAAACCTTCACCCAGGGGATCCCAAAGTCGGGAATCTCCCCAAACTCCTCAGCCAGGGGATCCCAAAGTCGGGAATCCCCGCAAATCCTCACCCAGGACACCCCAAACTCTCATCCAGGACACTCCAAACCCTCACCCAGGGGATCCCAAAGCCGGGAATCTCCCCAAACCCTGACCCAGCGCACCCCAAACCTTCACCCAGGACACCCCAAACCCTCACCCAGCGCACCCCAACCCTCACCCAGCGCACCCCAAGCCCCATCCAGGTCCCCCCAGCGCCCGGGATCCCCCCGGAGCCCCGAGGCCGGGCCTGGCAGCGCTGCCGGGAGGGGCGGGCGGCGCTCCCGGGGCTCGCTCAGGCCAGGATATCGGTTTTGGAGTCGCCGCCGGCGAAGCGAATCTCGTGCGCCAGGCACGGCCCGTGCTGCTCCTTGCCGAAATCCACCAGGAAGTTCTTGTTCACCGCCAGCCCGCCCTTGTCCGTGTCCACGTCCAGCTGCAGCATCACCGAGCCCTCCCTGCGCGGGGACAGCGGCGGCTCGTGGGGACAGCGAGCCCCGGGCACCGCCCGGAGCCGCTCCCGGCACCGCCAGGGCCGGCCCGGGACAGCGGGGATGGGATCGGGGCGGCTCCGGATCCCCCCCGGCTGCCCCTGGCAATGGGGAAAAGCCCTGGCAGGAGGGGCCGGGGGGGCAGCGGGGACGGCTTTGGATCCCCAGATCCCCCGGGATGGGATCGGGGTCACTTTTCCCTCCCCAAATCCCCCGGGATGGGATCGGGGTCTCTTTTCACTCCCCAAATCCCCCGGGATGGGATCGGGGTCAGTTTCCCCTCCCCGATTCCTCCCAGGATGGGATCGGGGTCACTTTTCCCTCCCCAATTCCCCCAGGATGGGATCGGGGTCACTTTTCCCTCCCCAGGATGGGATCGGGGTCAGTTTTCCCTCCCCAGATCCCCCAGGATCGGCTCAGGATGGGATCGGGGTCTCTTTTCCCTCCCCAGATCCCCCAGGATCGGCTCAGGATGGGATCGGGGTCACTTTTCCCTCCCCAGATCCCCCAGGATCGGCTCAGGATGGGATCGGGGTCACTTTTCCCTCCCCAAATCCCCCCAGGATGGGATCGGGGTCACTTTTCCCTCCCCAGATCCCCCAGGATGGGATCGGGGTCACTTTTCCCTCCCCAATTCCCCCCAGGATGGGATCGGGGTCACTTTTCCCTCCCCAATTCCCCCCAGGATGGGATCGGGGTCTCTTTTCCCTCCCCAGATCCCCCAGGATCGGCTCAGGATGGGATCGGGGTCACTTTTCCCTCCCCAGATCCCCCAGGATCGGCTCAGGATGGGATCGGGGTCTCTTTTCCCTCCCCAGATCCCCCAGGATCGGCTCAGGATGGGATCGGGGTCACTTTTCCCTCCCCAGATCCCTCAGGATCGGCTCAGGATGGGATGAGGGTCAATTTTCCCCGCCCAGGATGGGATCGGGGTCAGTTTTCCCTCCCCAGGATGGGATCGGGGTCTCTTTTCCCTCCCCAGATCCCCCAGGATCGGCTCAGGATGGGATCGGGGTCTCTTTCCCCTCCCCAGGATGGGATCGGGGTCTCTTTTCCCTCCCCAGATCCCCCAGGATCGGCTCAGGATGGGATCGGGGTCTCTTTTCCCTCCCCAGATCCCCCAGGATCGGCTCAGGATGGGATCGGGGTCACTTTTCCCTCCCCAGATCCCCCAGGATGGGATCGGGGTCTCTTTTCCCTCCCCAGATCCCCCAGGATCGGCTCAGGCCGGGCCGGATCCCCTCGGGGCCGAGCTCAGCCCGGGCTCTGCTCGATCCCTCCCCGGCCGGGGGGGCTCGGCCGGGAGCGGCTCCGGGAGAGCCCCGGGGGGGTCCCGGGGGGGTCCCGGCCCCTTCCCCAGCCCCGGCCCGGCCCGGGGGGAGCCTTTTCCAGGCGGGAATTGCTCACTTGACCAGGCTGGGGTAGAACTGCCGGTCCCAGGTGCTGAACAAGGAGTTGGTCACGTAGAGCCTCTTCCCGTCCAGGCTCAGCTGCAGCGCGGCGGGGCCGCCGAACACGCGCTTGCACTGGGACACAGCACTGGGGTTACTGGGGGCACTGGGACACAGCACTGGGGTTACTGGGACACGGCACTGGGGTTACTGGGGGCACTGGGAGCACTGGGATACGGCACTGGGGTTACTGGGGGCACTGGGACAGGCACTGGGACACAGCACTGGGGTTACTGGGGGCACTGGGACAGGCACTGGGACACAGCACTGGGGTTACTGGGGGCACTGGGACAGGCACTGGGACACAGCACTGGGGTTACTGGGGGCACTGGGACAGGCACTGGGACACAGCACTGGGAGCACTGGGAGCACTGGGACAGGCACTGGGACACGGCACTGGGGTTACTGGGGGCACTGGGAGCACTGGGACAGGCACTGGGAGCACTGGGACACAGCACTGGGGTTACTGGGGGCACTGGGACACGGCACTGGGGTTACTGGGGGCACTGGGAGCACTGGGACACAGCACTGGGGTTACTGGGGGCACTGGGAGCACTGGGACACGGCACTGGGACACAGCACTGGGGTTACTGGGGGCACTGGGAGCACTGGGACAGGCACTGGGGTTACTGGGGGCACTGGGAGCACTGGGACAGGCACTGGGACACAGCACTGGGAGCACTGGGACAGAGCACTGGGAGCACTGGGACACAGCACTGGGGTTACTGGGGGCACTGGGAGCACTGGGACACAGCACTGGGGTTACTGGGATACGGCACTGGGGTTACTGGGGGCACTGGGGACACTGGTGAGAGCAGGCTCAGGTGAGCACACACTCAGGTGAGCACACACTCAGGTGAGCACACACACACTCAGGTGAGCACACACTCAGGTGAGCACACACTCAGGTGAGCACACACACACTCAGGTGAGCACACACACACTCAGGTGAGCACACACTCAGGTGAGCACACACTCAGGTGAGCACACACACACTCAGGTGAGCACACACTCAGGTGAGCACACACTCAGGTGAGCACACACACACTCAGGTGAGCACACAAACTCAGGTGAGCACACACTCACTCAGGTGAGCACACACTCAGGTGAGCACACACTCACTCAGGTGAGCACACACACACTCAGGTGAGCACACACTCAGGTGAGCACACACTCACTCAGGTGAGCACACACACACTCAGGTGAGCACACACTCACTCAGGTGAGCACACACTCACTCAGGTGAGCACACACTCACTCAGGTGAGCACACACTCAGGTGAGCACACACTCAGGTGAGCACACACACACTCAGGTGAGCACACACACACTCAGGTGAGCACACACTCAGGTGAGCACACACTCAGGTGAGCACACACTCAGGTGAGCACACACTCACTCAGGTGAGCACACACACACTCAGGTGAGCACACACTCACTCAGGTGAGCACACACTCAGGTGAGCACACACTCAGGTGAGCACACACACTCAGGTGAGCACACACACACTCAGGTGAGCACACACTCACTCAGGTGAGCACACACTCAGGTGAGCACACACTCAGGTGAGCACACTCACTCAGGTGAGCACACACTCACTCAGGTCAGCACACACTCAGGTGAGCACACACTCAGGTGAGCACACACTCACTCAGGTGAGCACACACTCAGGTGAGCACACACTCAGGTGAGCACACACTCACTCAGGTGAGCACACACACACTCAGGTGAGCACACACTCACTCAGGTGAGCACACACTCAGGTGAGCACACACTCAGGTGAGCACACACACTCAGGTGAGCACACACACACTCAGGTGAGCACACACTCACTCAGGTGAGCACACACTCAGGTGAGCACACACTCAGGTGAGCACACACTCACTCAGGTGAGCACACACTCAGGTGAGCACACACTCACTCAGGTGAGCACACACTCACTCAGGTGAGCACACACTCAGGTGAGCACACACTCAGGTGAGCACACACACACTCAGGTGAGCACACACTCAGGTGAGCACACACACACTCAGGTGAGCACACACTCAGGTGAGCACACACTCAGGTGAGCACACACTCCACTCCCAGCCCTGCCCAGGTGTCCCAGCCCCCCGGGGCTCACCTTCACCACCAGTGGCTCGGGCTGGCACTTGAGCTCCTCGTCCCTGCAGACGCTGACGGGGCCCCCTCGCAGGATGCTGCCCCCCACGAACACCTGCAAGGGACAAACCCTTCCCAATCCCAATCCCAATCCCAATCCCAAATCCCAATCCCAAATCCCAAATCCCAATCCCAAATCCCAAACCCTTCCCAATCCCAATCCCAAACCCTTTCCAATCCCAATCCCAATCCCAAATCCCAAACCCTTCCCAATCCCAATCCCAAACCCAAATCCCAATCCCAAACCCTTTCCAATCCCAATCCCAATCCCAAACCCTTCCCAATCCCAAACCCTTTCCCTTTCCCAATCCCAAACCCTTTTCCCAAATCCTTTCCCAATCCTAAACCATTTTCCCAAATCCTTCCCTAGCTCCAAACATCAATCCCAAATCTTTATCCAAATCCCAAACATTTATCCCATTCCAAATCCCCTTTCCCAACCCCAAATCCCGATTCCCAATCCCCATTCCCAACCCCAGTTCCCCATTCCCAACCCCAGTTCCCCATTCCCAACCCCAAATCCCCATTCCCAACCCCAGTTCCCGATCCCCAACCCCAGTTCCCCATTCCCAACCCCAGTTCCCCATTCCCAACCCCAGTTCCCCATTCCCAACCCCAGTTCCCCATTCCCAACCCCAGTTCCCGATCCCCGAGCCCCTCAAGGGCCGCGCTGGCCCCGAGCGCTCCCGGCCGCTCCCCCCGGCCCTGCCCGGCCCCAGCGCGGCCCCCCCGGCCCCAGGGCTGCCCCTCACCTGCCCCACCAGCCGGGGCTTGCAGTTCCTGGCCAGCTCGTACTGCCGGATGTCCCCGTGCAGCCAATTGCTCACGTACAGGAACCGATCGTCCGGGCTGATGATGAGGTCGGCGATGAAGGCTGCGGGCACAGCCGGGGCTCAGCGCCACGGGCAGCGCCGGGGGAGGGCGAGCGGCCCCGGCCTCAGCTGGCCCTGGCACGGCCGGGGGGCGGGATTGGGGCCGGGGGGCGGGATTGGCACAGCCGGGGGTCGGGATCGGCACAGCCGGGGGTCGGGATTGGGGCCGGGGGTCGGGATTGGCACAGCCGGGGGTCGGGATTGGGGCCGGGGGTCGGGGATTGGGGCCGGGGGTCGGGGATTGGGGCCGGGGGTCGGGATTGGCACGGCCGGGGGTCGGGATTGGCACGGCCGGGGGCCGGGGATTGGCACAGCCGGGGGTCGGGATTGGCACAGCCGGGGGTCGGGATTGGGGCCGGGGGTCGGGGATTGGGGCCGGGGGTCGGGGATTGGGGCCGGGGGTCGGGATTGGGGCCGGGGGGCGGGATTGCCACAGCCGGGGGTCGGGATTGGCACAGCCGGGGGTCGGGGATTGGCACGGCCGGGGGTCGGGATTGGGGCCGGGGGTCGGGATTGGCACAGCCGGGGGTCGGGATTGGCACAGCCGGGGGTCGGGATTGGCACAGCCGGGGGTCGGGATTGGGGCTCCGGCAGGGTTTGGGGACAGCCGGGATTTAGGGACAGGCAGGATTTGGAGTTTCACAGAATTTGGAGTCTCTCAGGATTTAGGCTCTCTCAGGAATTGGAGTCTCTCAAGATTTCGGGTCTCTCAGGATTTGGGGTCTCTCAGGATTTGGGGTCTCTCAGGATTTGGGGTCACCCCGCGGGATTTGGGGTCTCTCAGGATTTAGGGTCAGGCAGGATCTGGGGTCTCTCAGGATTTGGGGTCTCTCAGGATTTGGGGTCACCTCGCGGGATTTGGGGTCTCTCAGGATTTGGGGTCAGGCAGGATCTGGGGTCTCTCAGGATTTAGGGACAGGCAGGATTTGGGGTCACCCCGCGGGATTTGGGGTCTCTCAGGATTTAGGGACAGGCAGGATTTGGGGTCACCCCGCGGGATTTGGGGTCTCTCAGGATTTGGGGTCTCTCAGGATTTAGGGTCAGGCAGGATCTGGGGTCTCTCAGGATTTGGGGTCTCTCAGGATTTGGGGTCTCTCAGGATTTAGGGACAGGCAGGATTTGGGGTCACCCCGCGGGATTTGGGGTCCCGGGCCGGCTGTGCCCGGCTGCGGGAGCGGCGGAGGGAGCAGCGCTGGCAGCCCCGAGGCCGCACGCACCGGGCATCTTGGGCATGATCCAGCCCGACACGTCCTTGGCCGGGATCCGGATCACCTCCTCCACTGCCCAGTTCTCTCTCTGCGAAAGGACAGCGAGCCCGGTGAGCCCCGGGCCGAGCCCGAACCGGGCACTGCGGGATCGGAACCGGCCCAAATCCCAAATCCCAAATCCCAAATCCCGAACCCGAGCCGGGCACTGCGGGATCGGAACCTGCCCAAATCCCAAATCCCAAATCCCAAATCCCGAGCCCGAACCGGGCACTGCGGGATGGGAACCGGCCCAAATCCCAAATCCCAAATCCCAAATCCCAAATCCCAAATCCCAAATCCCAAATCCCCAACCCGAGCCGGGCACTGCGGGATCGGAACCGGCCCAAATCCCAAACCCCAAACCCCAAATCCCAAATCCCAAATTCCAAATCCCAAATCCCCAGCCCGAGCCGGGCACTGCGGGATCGGAACCGGCCCAAATCCCAAATCCCAAATCCCAGATCCCAAATCCCAAATTCCAAATCCCCAACCCGAGCTGGGCACTGCGGGATCGTCCCCGTCCCCGTCACTGTCCCAAATCCCAAATCCCGAACCGGGCACTGCTGGATCGGCCCCGTCCCTGTCCCAGATCCCAAATCCCAAATCCCAAATCCCAGCCCCATCCCGGCTGCCGATCCGGAGCACACCCAGATCATCCCCAGCCCTCTCCCAGCCCCGCTCCCGACTCGGCTCCCGCTCCGGGGCCGCTCCCGGCGGGCCCGTCCCGCTGCCCTCCCCAGCCCCGGCTCCGAGCCCTCGCTCCCGGCTCTGGCCGCGCTCGCCCGGCCCTGCCCGGCCCGGCCCGGCCGCTTCCCCGCAGCCGCGGGGCCGCTGCCGGCGCTCGCACTCGCCTCGCAGGGTTTATAGAGGCGGAAGATGGCCCCGCTCAGGGCACAGCCCACGTAGCCCTCGGCCGCCTCGGGGCTGTGCAGGAAGCGCACGTTGAGCGGCAGAGAATCCTCGCCCAGGTCGAAGCACTGCGTCAGGCTGCGGCACGACAAGTTCCACACGTTCAGGCGGCGGCCGAACACCCCTGCGGGACACGGGGGGAAAGGCTCGGGGGTGCCCGGGGACAGGGAGCCACCCCCGAGGGGCTCCGGCTGCGAGCCGGCAGGGAAAGGACGGGAACCGCGGGGGGAAAGGGGGGGAAGGGGAGGATTTGGGAAGAACACCGGGAATTGCAGGATTTGGGAAGAACACCGGGAATTGCGGGATTTGGGGAAGAACACCGGGAATTGCAGGATTTGGGAAGAACACCGGGAATTGCAGGATTTGGGAAGAACACCGGGAATTGCAGCATTTGGGAAGAACACCGGGAATTGCAGCATTTGGGAAGAACACCGGGAATTGCAGGATTTGGGGAAGAACACCGGGAATTGCAGGAGTTTGGGAAGAACACCGCGAATTGCAGGATTTGGGGAAGAACACCGGGAATTGCAGGAGTTTGGGAAGAACACCGGGAATTGCAGGATTTGGGAAGAACACCGGGAATTGCAGGAGTTTGGGAAGAACACCAGGAATTGCGGGATTTTGGGAAGAACACCGGGAATTGCGGGAGTTTGGGAAGAACACCGGGAATTGCAGCATCGGGCACAGCCCGGCCCACCCTGGGCTCAGCCCCTGCCCATCCTCAGGCCGAGCCCGGCCGGGGCTCTGCGGGCACCCAGCGGCTCTCGGGGGTACCGAGACCGGCCAGCGCCGGCTCCCGGTACCGCTCCCAGCCCCGGCTCCCGGTACCGCTCCCAGCCCCGGCTCCCGGCCCCGGCACCGCTCCCAGCCCCGGCTCCCAGCCCCGGTACCGCTCCCAGCCCCGGCTCCCGGCTCCCGGTACCGCTCCCAGCCCCGGCTCCCGGTACCGCTCCCGGCCCCGGCTCCCGGCACCGCTCCCAGCCCCGGCTCCCGAACCTTTCTTGAAGTCGTCGGGGCTGAAGCCTCTCCCGGCCACTTTGGGCGCCAGCCCGGCCGAGCTGACCAGGACGTTGTGCCGGGCTTGGTACCAGAAGTCGCAGCCGCTATGGGGAACCTCACACTCGTTCTCCCAGTTCCCCTTCAGCTCGAAGGTCTCTCCGTCCAGCACCACGAAACCACCTGCGACACGCCAGGGACAAATCCAGGCTCCCACCTCTGCAACGGGACTGCCGAGGGGGGAGTGGTGGCAGGGAAATGGGAATGATGGTGGGGAAATGGGAATTCTGGCTGGGAAATGGGAATCCGGGCAGGGAAATGGGAATCCCGGCAGGACAATGGGAATCCGGGCAGGGAAATGGGAATCTCGGCAGGACAATGGGAATCTCGGCAGGACAATGGGAATCCCGGCAGGACAATTCACCTTTGCTGTTGCCGGCGGGGTCGCCCATGTTGGCGATCAGGATGTCGCCGTTGGGCAGGGCGTGGGTGGTAGCCAGGTAACCCTTGTTGCACTTCCAGAACACATCCACGGGCTCGATCATCTGCACAAAGCGGTGCAAATGTCAGCCTCGACCTGATCAGCGCCTTTCCCGGGATCCCAAAATCCATCCTTCCTTCCTTCCTTCCTTCCTTCCTTCCTTCCTTCCTTCCTTCCTTCCTTCCTTCCTTCCTTCCTTCCTTCCTTCCTTCCTTCCTTCCTTCCTTCCTTCCTTCCTTCCTTCCTTCCTTCCTTCCTTCCTTCCTTCCTTCCTTCCTTCCTTCCTTCCTTCCTTCCTTCCTTCCTTCCTTCCTTCCTTCCTCCCTCCCTCCCCTCCCTCCATGAATCCCTCCATCCCTCCTTCCCTCTATCCTTCCTTCCTTCAATGAATTCCTCCCTTCCTTCCCTCCCTGAATTAATCATTCCTTCCTTCCTTGAATGAATCCCTGCCTCCTTCCCTCCCTTTGTCCTTCGTTCCTTGAATGAATTCCTTCCTTCCTTCCCTCCCTCCCTCCCTCCCTCCCTCCTCCCTCCCCTGAGCGAATCCTGGCCGTACCTTGCAGATGCGAGGCGCCCGGCACTGGGAGCCCACATCCACCACGTAGATGCGGGAGGAGATGAGGCCGGGCAGGACCAGCTTGGTCCTTTTGGCCGCGGCGCCGCTCTCGAAGCAGCCGCAGGCGGGGCCCCAGCCCGCGCAGTGCAGCTCGTCCTTGAGGTTGGGCATGGGCAGGCGCTGGATCACCTGGGCACGGCCAAGGGAGCTCAGCCCGGGCCGGCCGGGAACGGCCCCGCCAGCGGCCCCGCCAGCGGGGAGCTGGGGAGGGGCCGGGGAGGGGTTTGGGGAGCCCTGGAGAGGGATTTGGGGAGCCCTGGAGAGGGATTTGGGGAGCTGGGGAGGGGCCGGGGAGGGATTTGGGGAGCTGGGGAGGGGCTGCGATGAATTTGGGGAGCCCTGGAGAGGGATTTGAGGAGCTGCGGCGGGGCTGCGATGGATTTGGGGAGCCCTGGAGAGGGATTTGGGGAGCTGGGGAGCTGGGGAGGGATTTGGGGATTTGGGGAGGGGCTGCGATGGATTTGGGGAGCCCTGGAGAGGGATTTGAGGAGCTGCGAAGGGGCTGCGATGGATTTGGGGAGCCCTGGAGAGGGATTTGGGGAGCTGCGGAGGGGCTGCGATGGATTTGGGGAGCCCTGGAGAGGGATTTGGGGAGCCCTGGAGAGGGGCCGGGGAGGGATTTGGGGAGCCCTGGAGAGGGATTTGGGGAGCTGGGGATGGATTTGGGGAGCTGCGAAGGGGCTGCGATGGATTTGGGGAGCCCTGGAGAGGGGCTGGCAGCGCTCGGGGCCAATTCTCCTCCCCAAAAGGCGCCCGTACCTGGCCGTAGTGGCAGGAGCGCGGGTTGAGGTCCACGGTGGCCAGGAAATCGGGCTGCTCGATGCCCGTGCTCCTGTAGGTGCAGGTCACGTAGGCGACCTCCTCCCTCGGGGCTGGGGACACAAAACCGCGCTCAAACCTCGCCGGGAAGGGCGGGCGGGACACCAAAAGCTGCGGGCGGCTCGCGGAAATGAGCCCAAAGCTTTGCGGGCTCGATGCCATTTCCTCCGCTCCCCCCGGGCAGCCCCGGGACCGCTCCGGAGCCGGGAACAACCGGAGGGAATCTCCGGGATTCCAGGGGGAAATCTCCGGGATTCCAGAGGGGAATCTCCGGGATTCCAGGGGGGAATCTCCGGGATTCCAGAGGGGAATCTCCGGGATTCCAGGGGGGAATCTCCGGGATTCCAGGGGGGAATCTCCCGCATTCCAGGCGGGACTCTCCGGGATTCCAGAGGGAAATCTCCGGGATTCCAAGGGGGAATCTCCCGCATTCCAGGGGGGAATCTCCCGCATTCCAGGGGGGAATCTCCCGCATTCCAGGGGGGAATCTCCCGCATTCCAGAGGGGAATCTCCCGGAACAACCAGAGGGAATCGCCCGCGAATTCTCCCGCTGGGAAAGGGGCTCAGCACCAACGCTGAGCTCAGGGCCCCCCAACAAACCCAAATTCCCCCCATTCCAAGCCAGCCCTGGCACTCCGGAGCCAGCAAGAGCCAGGGGAGTCTCCCGGATTTCAGGGGGAATCTCCTGGGCAGAAGCAGCGGGAATCTCCCGGCAATTCTCCCGCTGGGGAAGCGGCTCAGCACCAACGCTGAGCTCAGCGCCCCCCAAGCAGCCCAAATCCCCCCCGTGTCAGCCCAGCCCCGCTGCCGGCACTCGCCTTTCAGCACGTCGGGGCACGAGGGGTACTCGTAGCACGGAGCTCTGCATCTGTCTGCGGGAGCAGAGGGCATCCCGTGAGGCCGGCCCGGAGCCCGGAGCCCCTGCCCGGCACCGCCGCCCCCGCCCCGGGCCCGGCCCGGCCCTCCCTGGGCACCCGTGGCGAGCGCTCGTGGTGGCGCTGCCATCGCCCAGCTCCGGGACAGGAGCCTGGGGACAGCGCGGGGAGCAGCCGGGGGGGGACACCGGAGCACCGCGGGGAGCCCGGGACAGAACCGGGACTGGATGGGGACAGGGCTGGGAGAGAACCGGGATAGGATAGGGACAGAACCGGGACAGCGCGGGGAGCACCCGGGGGGGACACCGGAGCACCGCGGGGAGCTCGGGACAGAACCGGGACAGCGCGGGGAGCACCCGGGGGGGACACCGGAGCACCGCGGGGAGCTCGGGACAGAACCGGGACAGCGCGGGGACCACCCGGGGAGCTCGGGACAGAACCGGGACTGGATGGGGACTGGATGGGGACAGGGCTGGGAGAGAACCGGGATAGGATAGGGACAGAGCTGGGACAGGATGGGGACAGAGCCGGGACAGGATGGGGACAGAGCCGGGACAGGATGGGGACAGAATCGGGATCAGGGATGGGGACAGAGCCGGGACAGGATGGGGACAGAGCCGGGATCAGGGATGGGGACAGAGCCGGGATCAGGGATGGGGACAGAGCCGGGACAGGATGGGGACAGAGCCGGGATCAGGGATGGGGACAGAGCCGGGACAGGATGGGGACAGAGCCGGGATCAGGGATGGGGACAGAGCCGGGATCAGGGATGGGGACAGAGCTGTCACCCAGAGGCA